>NC_026008.2:473697-481828 GCF_000442705.2 Elaeis guineensis | reverse complement strand
TCAAAGACCCCAGGAGGAAAGGGACCCATATCCTTTGGCTCCATTTCCAGCTTCAAGGCAGCCACATATGTTAGTTCTCCCTTCTTTATTCCCCTCTTCAATTGGAGAGAAGAGATTTGATGTATCCTTTCTTGAGTTTGCCGAGCAACAGGAACAACACAGGGAGACTCATCTCCCATCATGCATAAAGCATCTAGAAAGGGCATTGGCACCACCCTAGCAGCTTGAAGAAAATCCATACCCAAGATAACTTGAAAGTCATCTAAGGGTACGGCCATGAAATTGGCCTTCCCACTCCAAGTTCCGACCCGAATAGGCACATCCCTTGCAAGCCCAGCAATGGGCTGTGCTTCCGAGTTCACCGCCTTCATTCGACTGGAGTCCCTCTCCAGCTTCAACCCAAGACGGGTAGCTTCACGATCGGCAACGAAGTTGTGGGTTGCCCCTGTGTCCACCATCGCTCGAGTCACATGACCGTTGAGCTCCACTTGCACATACATGAGTTCACTGATCCGTCGGTTGGATTGCTGGTGAGTCTGCTGTGGCTTGAGTTGTTGTTGATGGTGTGGCTTCTGCTGTTGTTGCTGCTTGAATGGCTTGGACTGCTCCCCCACTTGACCTTTGATGGCATTCAGCAACCTAAGGGCACCCATGCGAGGGCCCTCAGCCTGCTCCTCCTCATCACTGCTGTTTTCATCAGGGTTGGTCGGACTCTTCTGCACAGTAGCCTGTAGTGCATTTAGAGCTTGTTTTTGGGGACAGTTCTTCACCATGTGTGGCCCTCCACATAGAAAACACCCCGACTTTGGGGCCCTTACTATTTCCTGATCTTTCATCTTGAAGTCTCTCTTCTTCTCATTGATCACAGCCTTACCCTTGGATAGCTTGTGATTCTTAAAGGTATTCAGAGTGGGTTTCCTCCTCTGGTGGTCAGAGAGGAGGTAATCTGTTAGACGCTCGGCTGCGGCCTGGGCAGATGCCAAGTCTGCGACACCCCTCCTCTGTAACTCCTGCTGGGCCCATGGTTTCAAGCCCTCCAAAAAGTGAAACAACTTATCTTTCTCAGACATGTCTCGAATATCCAACATCAATGCCGAGAACTGCTTGACATACTCTCGAACAGTCCCAGTTTGTTTGAGATGCCTTAAGTTTCGTCGGGCAATGAATTCCACATTCTCTGGCAAAAACTGTGCCTTAATCTCCCTCTTCAAGTCCTCCCAGCTGGTAATGGTACACCGCCCGGCTTGGATGTCTTCATACCGAGTCCGCCACCATAATTTGGCATCCCCGGTTAAGTACATTGTAGCCAAGATAATTTTGGTGTCTTCAGAGTCAGGCCGCACCACTCGAAAGTACTGCTCGATGTCGAACAAGAAGTTCTCCAACTCCTTTGCATCACGAGCTCCACCATAACTTCGAGGCTCTGGTGCTCGCATTCGGCCTTGCCCACCATCACCAGCAGTTGGAGTTGGTATGGTACTGACTGCTCGGGTCAAGACTGCGACTCTAGCGGCTAGATCATTGAATTGCTCCCGCAGGTGCTGGATAGACTCCTGCGTGTTGTCGCTAAGGTTGTCCACCGTCTCAATGAGCTGCTCTTGATTCAACTCCAGGCTAGTCAGACGATCTCTCAGGGAGAACAAGGGCACTAAGCCCTCCTCAAGCTGGGCCAAATGGGTTTCCACCGTAGAGATCCGCTCTCGATGGCTTCGCGGTTTCTCAATGTCGGCTTGTCCTTCCATAGGGGCTGAGGCGGCAACCATTGCCTCCTCCTCTTGCATCATCCCACTTGTCTCACCACTGTTCTTGCGTCCCATCTGTGTTGCACAGGTTCCTTCGATCGTGCCTGCTCTGATACCACTTTGTCACGGATTTTGCCTCTTGGACGAGCAAACCCGTGCGGCGCCCCGATGTCACCTGCACAAAGGAGCCAGCCAAAATGCACCCAGCAAGATGCACAGAAAAATACAAGAAAAAGGCACGGCAACACGCTCAGATATGGCACTGTAAGAACAGTATTTTCATTAATGAAATCAGAGGAATACAAGCCTATATAACCGCTACTCAGACTACAATTAGGGGCTCAGGAGGCAGGGGAGGCAACAATGGACACCGCAAGAATCCACAAGGAAACCGGCCCACTGGATTGTTCTCGCCCACCCTCCCAACACTATACAAGCGGGGCATCCACCCAAATCCCACCCCGGGGGTTCCAAATGATCGAGCGGCATTGCATTTTCATGGCTCGCCTTCGGAAGCCCCGACATGATGAAAACACCCCAAAACCCACCCAAAACAAGGAAAAATGGTATGGCGGCGGTTGTTCATGCCATCTAGTTACAAGGTATGTACAAGATTGTGTCAGAGGCCATTGCCAAACAAAAATGCAAGGAAAAAGGCCCTGACAGTCCGGAGCCGGCAAAGGCGGGACGCGCGTCCCGGCCCTCCCCGTTTGCAATGCCGCTCGATCATTTGGAACCCCCGGGGTGGGAGGCGCCCGGACGCCCCGCTGGGGTGGTAGGGGGTTCGGCATCCGCGTCCCCACTCGCTCGGCCCTTTGCTGTGGGCTGCCGGTTCCGCGGCCTTATGCGCACGGACGGCGGGTCGTGCTCCACCCGCGGATATCTCGGTGACGCGGCCGCGCGCGCGCGGACTTGGGCGGCGTTGGATGGCTCGTTTGGGCCCTCTGTCCCCGTCCATGCTCTCTCCGTCCCTCCCCAAACCTTTTCGCCCGATCACGCGGCCGCGCGCGCGCGGAGATGGGACGGGTGTTCGTCGGCGGGGTAGGTCACGTGCTCCCTGTCCGTGGCCCCCGTCCCCACCCTCCCTCGCCCCTTCGGTCGGCTCCGCGGCCCCACGTGCGCGGACCTCGGATTGTGCCCCCAGGACGAATATTTCGGCAACGCGGCCGCGCGCGCGCGGATTTGGACGGTGATTGGTGGCCCGATTGATCTCTCTTTCCCCGTGCTCGTTCTCGGTCCCGCCCCACATTCCGGCTCGATTACGCGGCCGCGCGCGCGCGGACACGGGACGGCGTTCGTAGGCAGGGTTGGCCCCGTGCGACCCGTCCATGGGCCCCGTCCCCCCTCGCCCCTCCGGTCTGTTCCGTGGCCCTTCGTGCGCGGACGTCGGATTGTGACCCCCAACAAATATTTCGGTAACGCGGCCGCCCGCGAGCGGGAATGGACGGCGTCGGGTGGCTCGACTGAGCTCTCTTTCCCTGTCCATGGTCTCGGTCCCTCCCCCCATTTTGGCTCGACTACGCGGCCGCGCGCGCGCGGATACGGGGTGGTGCTCGTGGGCAGGTTTCGTCCCGAGCGACCTGTCCAGGGGCTCCGTTCCCCCTCGCCCCTTCGGTTGGTTCCGTGGCCCTTCCTGCGCGGACATCGGATTGCGCCGCCCCAAGGAATACATCGGCGATGCGGCCGCGTCCACGCGGACTGGGGATAGCGCCCCCCGCCCCCCGACAAATACATCGGCGATGCGGCTGCGTGCACGTGGACTCGGGCGGGCGCCCGATGGCTCGATCGAGCACGCTTTCGCAGTCCATGGCCCCGGTCCCTCCCCACATTTTCGCTCGATTACACGCGGCCGCGCGCGCGCGGACAAGGGACGGTGTTCGTTGGCAGGGACGGTCCCCTGCGACCTGTCCGTGGGCTCCGCCCCCCCCCCGCCCCCTCGGTCTGTTCCGTGGCCCTTCGTGCGCGGACGTCGGATTGTGCCCCCCAACAAATATTTCGGTAACGCGGCCGCGCGCGCGCGGACGTGGGATGGTGTTCGTTGGCAGGGTTGGTCCCGTGCGACCCGCCCATGTGCGCTCCCCCCCCCCCTTCGGTTGGATCCGAGGCCCTTCGTGCGCGGGCATCGGATTGTGCCCCCCCCCAACAAATATTTCGGTAACGCGGCCGCGCGCGCGCGGACTTGGACGGCGCTGGACGCCTCGATTGATCTCTCTCTCCCGGACAATGGTCTCGGTCCCTGATCACGCTTTTGCTCGATTTCGCGTCCGCGCGCGACGGTGTCCGTTGGCAGTGTCGGTCTCGTGCTACCTGCCCGTTGGCTCCGTCCCCCCTCTCGCCCCTTCGGTCGGTTCCGCGGCCCTCCGTGTGCGGACTTCGGATTGTCCCCCTCCCCCCCCCCCCACCCACCCAAACCAAATGTTTCGGGTGTTCTTGGGCGGGTTTGGTCCCGTGCTACCTGTCGGTGGTCTCAGTCCACCCTCGCCCCTTCGATCGGTTCCGTGTCCCTTTGTGCGCGGACTTCGGGATGCGTTCCCCCGCAAATATTGCGGCAACGCGGCCGCGCTCCCACGGACTTGGACGCCGTAGGATGGCTCGATTGGGCTCTCCTTCCCTGTCCGTGGTATCGGTCCCTCCCCACATTTTCTCTCGATTACGTGGCCGGGCGCCCGCGGACATCGGATGGTGTTCGTTGTTGGGGCCGGTCCCGTGCGACATGTCCATGGGCTCGGACCCACCATCGCCCCTTCGGTCGGTTCCGTGGCCCTTCGTGCGCGGAAATCGGATGCCCCCCTCCCCCCCCCCACACCCAAATATTTCGGTAATGCGTCCGCCCTCCCGCGGACTTGGACGGTGTTGGAAGGCTCGATTGTGCTCTCTTTCCCTGTCCGTGGTCTCGGTCCCTCCCCACATCTTCGCTCGATTGCGCGTCCGCGCGCGCGCGGATGTTGGCCGGTGTTCGATGGTAGGGTTGGCCTCGTGCAACCAGCCCTCGGTCTCCATCCCCGCTGGCCCCTTCGGTCGGTTCCCTGGCCCTTCGCGTGCGGACTTCGGCTTGCGCTCCACCCGCCAATATTTCGGTAATGCGTCCGCGTGCGCACGGACTTGGACGGTGTTCGATGGATCGCTTGAGCTCCCACGCCCCTGCCGAGGTATCCATCCCTCCCCGCTCCTTCTCTGGATTACACGGCCGCGCGCCCGCGGACCGGGGACGGTGTTCGTTGTCAGGGTTGGGCCTCGAGCTACCTGTCCATGGTCCCCGTCCCCCCTCGCCCCTTGCTTGCGCGGACCACGGATTGTGCCTTGCCCCCAAATATCTCCGCTACGCGGCCGCATGCGCGGACCCAGATGGTGCGACCCCCATATCTCGGCATTGCTGCTTTTCGATATCTCGTGCTCGGCGGTGCTCCGCTGTCGGTTGCCCAATGACGATCCTCCCTCGTGCATTCTCGGGCCGCAAGGCTCCACGTGCGCGGGGTGGGCGTCGGGCGCGACGCGGCCGCGACCGTGTTGGCACGTGAGCGGTCTCGGATTCGCATCCAGCGCTGGTCTCCCTGCCTCGCCGCAGCCAACCGCCGGTGGGTGCTTCCCTTCACTCTTGCTCGGATGACATTTCTCGTGTCCCGTTGCAGCACGCTAGTTGCCCGTGTGGCCTACCCCCTCGGTTCGGTGGGGGGGGAGGGGACTCGTCGACGTCCCATGTGCCCCTTCTGACTCCCCCGCCTTCATTGAGGCGGTGGGGGGCGGACCTCGTGCGGTCCTCGAGCGCCCTTGGTGGGGGCCCTATTGTGGCCTCCCGTTCCATCGGGCCGCTCTTGTCGCCTCGATCTCTCGTGGATTCGGTGGATGCGTCGGGGCCGGGGCCCCTCTGCCTCGTGTCCCGTCTCCAGATCGGTCGGTTACTGTTGCCCGGCCCGATGTGACGACGTCCGGCCCGCCCCAGGCCTCTCCCTCTCCGGAGGGGGATATGGTGGGGGGCAGGGATTCGGCGTCGCTGGAGGATGTGCTACCTGGTTGATCCTGCCAGTAGTCATATGCTTGTCTCAAAGATTAAGCCATGCATGTGTGAGTATGAACTAATTCAGACTGTGAAACTGCGAATGGCTCATTAAATCAGTTATAGTTTGTTTGATGGTACATGCTACTCGGATAACCGTAGTAATTCTAGAGCTAATACGTGCAACAAACCCCGACTTCCGGAAGGGATGCATTTATTAGATAAAAGGTCGACACGGGCTCCGCCCGGTTCTCCGATGATTCATGATAACTCGACGGATCGCACGGCCCATGTGCTGGCGACGCATCATTCAAATTTCTGCCCTATCAACTTTCGATGGTAGGATAGGGGCCTACTGTCACGGCCCCATTAGCTGGCTTCCTGGGATGGCATGGGTTGATGCCTTTACCGTGCCAATCCCAAGTGCGCAGAGGCTTGGCGGAGCTCAGCGAGGATAAGGCATGGCCTGGTGCCCGTATGGCCAGGCCGAGTATTGGCACCGGCAGACGGGTGCCAAAATGCAGCAGCGCGCGGCACCATGGACGGGCGTGCGCTGGGGTGCGCATGGGCAGCGCACTGCGCCATGTTCGAGCGCGCCGCGCAGCACAGGGCGCGCGCAGCACAGGGTGCGCGGCAGCACGATGCACAGAGGGATGCGCATGGTGCCGGAGTCATGCGGCACAGGGTGCGCACGGCAGCAGATCGCGCGAGCCAACGGCACAGCAGAGCCCGCGCATGGGCGCGCGTGGCATCGACCCACGCATGGGCGCGCACGGCCGGACGCGTGCATGCATGAGTTTGCAAGGGTGCGCAGGGTGGCACCCGAGCCTGACCTTGGGCGCGTGCAGCCTGGGTCTTGGCATGCAGTTGGACGGGATTCTGAGTTGGCCCGATAGTTGCCTTCGGTTGCCTTGGTCAGTTGCTGTCCAGCAGCAGTTTGGGGGAGTTGACAGCAGTTGACTCCCAACTCCTTGGAGCGGTTGCCCTCCAAATAGATGGGAACGGTTCTGAATTGGTTCCCAGCGGTTGGGGGAAGATTGTCCACCGCCTATGTAAGCCTAATTTGCTGGTTTGCAGAGAGAGGAGTGGGTACGTTGGGATTTCAGAGAGACTGTGGGCGGGTCTCCATTATCCAGTGTATATTTGGGAATTGGAATAAAGGAAATCTGTGATATTTCCCTTATGTGCCTTGATATCATGTCCCTTCTGGGAGGAGAGTACTGAGAGGCTGAACTAGACGTGGGTCTAGTGCCGCACAAGGCTTGCATTCTTGCAAAAATTTTGGGCGAGAATTAGCCCTGTGACAGTTGGTATCAGAGCAGGTTTGCTCGAGTGAAGGGATTTTGGCCATTTGAGAGCCAAAACATTTGAGCGTGGGGGTGGCGCTCATGCGAACGGGTGGTAACATGGATGCGATCCGTGAGAGATTGTCCAGGTTGGAAGCGATGTTCGGTGTGCCGCAAAGTGAAGCCGCTGAACCATTGTGGTCGCAAGTGGAGAACTCGCTGGCCACATTGGTTCCGCTGCAGGAAGCCTTGGCAATGGTGCAGCAACAATTGGAGGAGATGAAATTTGATGTCCGACTCCTCAAGACGGTGCTGCAAAACCCTTCACGGGGAGATGCGCCCGTCAGGATGAAAGTCCCTGATCCAAAGCCTTTCAATGGCATGCGGAGTGCCAAAGATTTGGAGAATTTCTTGTGGGACATGGAGCAATACTTCAAGGCTGCGCATGCTCCTGAAGAGGAGAAAGTCTCCATCACCAGTATGTACTTGGTGGGGGATGCCAAACTCTGGTGGCGAACCAGAATGGAAGATGTTGCCAGGCCACAAATTGACACTTGGGAGGTACTGAAACAGGAATTGAAGGAGCAATTCCTCCCTTGCAATACGGCGTGGGTTGCAAGGGACTCCCTAAAGAAGTTGAGGCAGACCGGATCAGTAAGAGAGTATGTGAAGGAGTACAGCTCTCTTATGTTGGACATAAGGGATATGTCCGAGGCAGACAGGCTATTCAATTTCCTGTCTGGCCTTCAACCGTGGGCGCAATTGGAGTTGCGACGGCAAGGCATTAAGGACTTGCCCGCCGCATTGGCTGCTGCTGATGCCTTGGTGGATTTGCGAATCAGTAAGCCCAGCAATGGGTTTTCGAATCACAAGAAGAGGCCAAAGGATGTTGGCGAGAAGCGGACCATGGATGCTGCAGATAAAGGGAAGGCTAAGGTGGAGGGTTCCCACCAAAGGAGGGATCAAGCCAATCCTCATCCCGGTTGCTTCATCTGCAATGGCCCTCATCTTGCTCGCAATTGTCCCAACAAGAGCAAGATAAGTGCCATTATTGCTCAAGATGCTTGTGATGATTCTGATTCAGAGGCTATACACCAAGTTGCACCACT
>NC_026008.2:453697-463697 GCF_000442705.2 Elaeis guineensis | reverse complement strand
ACCATTTTGACGCTCCAACCCACTCATCTGGGCTTCCGCTGCTTCACGGTCGTAGGGCTCGAAACGAGCTTTCCGTTGAAATGTTGTCGCCCCCGTAGCTCCTCCCGGATCAGAAGTTACGGCCGTTCGAAGCTTGTGCCACCATTTTGACGCTCCAACCCATTCATCTGCGGATAGGTCCCTGACAGGGGTGCTAGGGGGTTCCGCATCCCAAGCTGGCCCCGACGCGCGGGACGCGAGGCCCGGCCATCCGGCGCCCGTGGCCCGTGAAGGCGGGACGCGCGTCCCATCCCGCCCCGTTTGCAATGCTGCTCGGTCGTCCGGAACCCCCGGGGTGGGAGTTGCCCGGATGCCCCGCTGGGGTGGTAGGGGGTTCCGCGTCCCGGTTTGCCCCGGCTCGGGCCATCGAAACGGGATGCGCGACCCGACTGCCCGGAATGTGAGTCCCCCACGTGCGGGATGCGAGACCCGGCCATCCACCGCCTGAAGCCCGGGGGGGCGGGACGCGCGACCCGGCCCCCCCCCCGTTCGCAACGCCGCTCGGTCACTGGGAACCCCCGGGGTGGGATTTGCCCCGATGCCCCGCCGGGGCATTAGGGGGTCCCGCGTCCCAAGCAGGCCACGACGCGCGGGACGCGAGCCCCGGCCATCCGGCGCCCGAGGCCCGTGAAGGCGGGACGCGCGTCCCATCCCGCCCCGTTTGCAATGCTGCTCGGTCATTTGGAACCCCCCGGGTGGGATTTGCCAGGATGCCCCGCTGGGGTGGTAGGGGGTTCCGCGTCCCGATTCTGCCCCGGCTCGGGCCATCGAAACGGGACGCGCGACCCGGCCGCTCCGACGTTTGTCACCCACGTGCGGGATGCGAGGCCCGGCCAACCGCCGCGGGAAGCCCGCGAGGGTGGGGCGCGCGTCCCGGCACTCCCCCGTTTGCAATGCCGCTCGGTCATTTGGAACCCCCGGGGTGGGATTTGCCCGGATGCGCCGCTGGGGTGGTAGGGGGTTCCGCATCCCGTGCAGCACGGGCGCGGCCCGCCGAAACGGGATGCGCGACCCGGCTGCTTTGGGTCGAGCCCGCGGGACGCGAGTCGCGGGCGTCCGCCGTCCGAAGCCCGCAAAGGCGGGACGCGCGTCCCGGCCCCCGCTCCCCCGTCCGCAGTGCTGCTCGGCACTTTGGAACCCCCCGCGTGGGATTTGCTCGGGCGCCCCGCTGGGGTGGGTAGGGGGGTTGCTCGTCCCTAGCTTGCCCCGGCGTGCGGGACGCGAGGCCCGGCCATCCGGCGCCCGAATTCCGCGAAGGCGGGGCGCGCGTCCCGTTTGCAATGCCGCTCGATCATTTGGAACCCCCCGGGGTGGGGGTCGCCCGGATGCCCCGCGGGGGTGCTAGGGGGTTCCACGTCCCGCTTTGGCCCGTCGATGGGGGATGCGCGACCCGGGCGCTCGGGGTCAAGTCCTCGGTGCACGGGACGCGAGTCCCGGGCACCCGGCGTCCGAATCCCGCGAAGGCGGGACGCGCGTCCCGGCCCTCCCCGTTTGCAATGCTGCTCGATCATTTGGAACCCCCGGGGTGGGATCCGCCCGGATGCCCCGCTGGGGTGGTAGGGGGTTCCGCGTCCCGCTTAGCCCGGGCTTGGCCCGCGGATGCGGGATGCGCGGCCCGTCTGCTCGGGGACAAGCCCCCTCGGTGCGTGGGATGCGATGCCCGGCCATCCGCCGACCGAAGCCCGCAAAGGCGGGACGCGCGTCCCGGCCCTCCCCGTTTGCAATGCTGCTCGATCATTTGGAACCCCCGGGGTGGGAGCCGCCCGGACGCCCCGCTGGGGTGGTAGGGGGTTCGGCATCCGCGTCCCCACTCGCTCGGCCCTTTGCCGTGGGCTGCCCGACCCCTTCGCCCCGGATGCCTGTCCCGGGCGCGCGGGTCTCGTTGCCCGGTCGTCTGCCCCCCCTATCCCGGGCGCTCGGGGTCAAGTCCTCGGTGCACGGGACGCGAGTCCCGGGCACCCGGCGTCCGAATCCCGCGAAGGCGGGACGCGCGTCCCGGCCCTCCCCGTTTGCAACGCTGCTCGATCATTTGGAACCCCCGGGGTGGGATCCGCCCGGATGCCCCGCTGGGGTGGTAGGGGGTTCCGCGTCCCGCTTAGCCCGGGCTTGGCCCGCGGATGCGGGATGCGCGGCCCGTCTGCTCGGGGACAAGCCCCCTCGGTGCGTGGGATGCGATGCCCGGCCATCCGCCGTCCGGAGCCGGCAAAGGCGGGACGCGCGTCCCGGCCCTCCCCGTTTGCAATGCCGCTCGATCATTTGGAACCCCCGGGGTGGGAGGCGCCCGGACGCCCCGCTGGGGTGGTAGGGGGTTCGGCATCCGCGTCCCCACTCGCTCGGCCCTTTGCTGTGGGCTGCCGGTTCCGCGGCCTTATGCGCACGGACGGCGGGTCGTGCTCCACCCGCGGATATCTCGGTGACGCGGCCGCGCGCGCGCGGACTTGGGCGGCGTTGGATGGCTCGTTTGGGCCCTCTGTCCCCGTCCATGCTCTCTCCGTCCCTCCCCAAACCTTTTCGCCCGATCACGCGGCCGCGCGCGCGCGGAGATGGGACGGGTGTTCGTCGGCGGGGTAGGTCACGTGCTCCCTGTCCGTGGCCCCCGTCCCCACCCTCCCTCGCCCCTTCGGTCGGCTCCGCGGCCCCACGTGCGCGGACCTCGGATTGTGCCCCCAGGACGAATATTTCGGCAACGCGGCCGCGCGCGCGCGGATTTGGACGGTGATTGGTGGCCCGATTGATCTCTCTTTCCCCGTGCTCGTTCTCGGTCCCGCCCCACATTCCGGCTCGATTACGCGGCCGCGCGCGCGCGGACACGGGACGGCGTTCGTAGGCAGGGTTGGCCCCGTGCGACCCGTCCATGGGCCCCGTCCCCCCTCGCCCCTCCGGTCTGTTCCGTGGCCCTTCGTGCGCGGACGTCGGATTGTGACCCCCAACAAATATTTCGGTAACGCGGCCGCCCGCGAGCGGGAATGGACGGCGTCGGGTGGCTCGACTGAGCTCTCTTTCCCTGTCCATGGTCTCGGTCCCTCCCCCCATTTTGGCTCGACTACGCGGCCGCGCGCGCGCGGATACGGGGTGGTGCTCGTGGGCAGGTTTCGTCCCGAGCGACCTGTCCAGGGGCTCCGTTCCCCCTCGCCCCTTCGGTTGGTTCCGTGGCCCTTCCTGCGCGGACATCGGATTGCGCCGCCCCAAGGAATACATCGGCGATGCGGCCGCGTCCACGCGGACTGGGGATAGCGCCCCCCGCCCCCCGACAAATACATCGGCGATGCGGCTGCGTGCACGTGGACTCGGGCGGGCGCCCGATGGCTCGATCGAGCACGCTTTCGCAGTCCATGGCCCCGGTCCCTCCCCACATTTTCGCTCGATTACACGCGGCCGCGCGCGCGCGGACAAGGGACGGTGTTCGTTGGCAGGGACGGTCCCCTGCGACCTGTCCGTGGGCTCCGCCCCCCCCCCCGCCCCCTCGGTCTGTTCCGTGGCCCTTCGTGCGCGGACGTCGGATTGTGCCCCCCAACAAATATTTCGGTAACGCGGCCGCGCGCGCGCGGACGTGGGATGGTGTTCGTTGGCAGGGTTGGTCCCGTGCGACCCGCCCATGTGCGCTCCCCCCCCCCCTTCGGTTGGATCCGAGGCCCTTCGTGCGCGGGCATCGGATTGTGCCCCCCCCCAACAAATATTTCGGTAACGCGGCCGCGCGCGCGCGGACTTGGACGGCGCTGGACGCCTCGATTGATCTCTCTCTCCCGGACAATGGTCTCGGTCCCTGATCACGCTTTTGCTCGATTTCGCGTCCGCGCGCGACGGTGTCCGTTGGCAGTGTCGGTCTCGTGCTACCTGCCCGTTGGCTCCGTCCCCCCTCTCGCCCCTTCGGTCGGTTCCGCGGCCCTCCGTGTGCGGACTTCGGATTGTCCCCCTCCCCCCCCCCCCACCCACCCAAACCAAATGTTTCGGGTGTTCTTGGGCGGGTTTGGTCCCGTGCTACCTGTCGGTGGTCTCAGTCCACCCTCGCCCCTTCGATCGGTTCCGTGTCCCTTTGTGCGCGGACTTCGGGATGCGTTCCCCCGCAAATATTGCGGCAACGCGGCCGCGCTCCCACGGACTTGGACGCCGTAGGATGGCTCGATTGGGCTCTCCTTCCCTGTCCGTGGTATCGGTCCCTCCCCACATTTTCTCTCGATTACGTGGCCGGGCGCCCGCGGACATCGGATGGTGTTCGTTGTTGGGGCCGGTCCCGTGCGACATGTCCATGGGCTCGGACCCACCATCGCCCCTTCGGTCGGTTCCGTGGCCCTTCGTGCGCGGAAATCGGATGCCCCCCTCCCCCCCCCCCACACCCAAATATTTCGGTAATGCGTCCGCCCTCCCGCGGACTTGGACGGTGTTGGAAGGCTCGATTGTGCTCTCTTTCCCTGTCCGTGGTCTCGGTCCCTCCCCACATCTTCGCTCGATTGCGCGTCCGCGCGCGCGCGGATGTTGGCCGGTGTTCGATGGTAGGGTTGGCCTCGTGCAACCAGCCCTCGGTCTCCATCCCCGCTGGCCCCTTCGGTCGGTTCCCTGGCCCTTCGCGTGCGGACTTCGGCTTGCGCTCCACCCGCCAATATTTCGGTAATGCGTCCGCGTGCGCACGGACTTGGACGGTGTTCGATGGATCGCTTGATCTCCCACGCCCCTGCCGAGGTATCCATCCCTCCCCGCTCCTTCTCTGGATTACACGGCCGCGCGCCCGCGGACCGGGGACGGTGTTCGTTGTCAGGGTTGGGCCTCGAGCTACCTGTCCATGGTCCCCGTCCCCCCTCGCCCCTTGCTTGCGCGGACCACGGATTGTGCCTTGCCCCCAAATATCTCCGCTACGCGGCCGCATGCGCGGACCCAGATGGTGCGACCCCCATATCTCGGCATTGCTGCTTTTCGATATCTCGTGCTCGGCGGTGCTCCGCTGTCGGTTGCCCGATGACGATCCTCCCTCGTGCATTCTCGGGCCGCAAGGCTCCACGTGCGCGGGGTGGGCGTCGGGCGCGACGCGGCCGCGACCGTGTTGGCACGTGAGCGGTCTCGGATTCGCATCCAGCGCTGGTCTCCCTGCCTCGCCGCAGCCAACCGCCGGTGGGTGCTTCCCTTCACTCTTGCTCGGATGACATTTCTCGTGTCCCGTTGCAGCACGCTAGTTGCCCGTGTGGCCTACCCCCTCGGTTCGGTGGGGGGGGAGGGGACTCGTCGACGTCCCATGTGCCCCTTCTGACTCCCCCGCCTTCATTGAGGCGGTGGGGGGCGGACCTCGTGCGGTCCTCGAGCGCCCTTGGTGGGGGCCCTATTGTGGCCTCCCGTTCCATCGGGCCGCTCTTGTCGCCTCGATCTCTCGTGGATTCGGTGGATGCGTCGGGGCCGGGGCCCCTCTGCCTCGTGTCCCGTCTCCAGATCGGTCGGTTACTGTTGCCCGGCCCGATGTGACGACGTCCGGCCCGCCCCAGGCCTCTCCCTCTCCGGAGGGGGATATGGTGGGGGGCAGGGATTCGGCGTCGCTGGAGGATGTGCTACCTGGTTGATCCTGCCAGTAGTCATATGCTTGTCTCAAAGATTAAGCCATGCATGTGTGAGTATGAACTAATTCAGACTGTGAAACTGCGAATGGCTCATTAAATCAGTTATAGTTTGTTTGATGGTACATGCTACTCGGATAACCGTAGTAATTCTAGAGCTAATACGTGCAACAAACCCCGACTTCCGGAAGGGATGCATTTATTAGATAAAAGGTCGACACGGGCTCCGCCCGGTTCTCCGATGATTCATGATAACTCGACGGATCGCACGGCCCATGTGCTGGCGACGCATCATTCAAATTTCTGCCCTATCAACTTTCGATGGTAGGATAGGGGCCTACTGTCACAGGGCTGAAGCCCTGGACACGGGCTTGGCATGGGTGCAGGTGGCACCGTGCCATGCCTTGCTGCGGGAGGGGGCTCGGCGCAGCATTGTGCGCAAGGAGAGCGCACATCTTCGGGACGGCACACCGAAGGAGCGCCGACATGGTGATGACGTGCGGCACGGGTGCGCAGGCTAGACGCACCTTGGCCTGGGTTCGCCAGAAGGACAGCTCTGCTGCGGGCTCGGTGCAACATTGTGCGCAAGGAGAGCGCACACCTTCGGGACGGCACACCGAAGGAGGGCTGAAGCCTTGGACATGGGCTTGGCACGGGCGCAGGCGGCGCCGTGCCATGCCTTGCTGCGCGAGGGGGCTCGGTGCAGCATTGTGCGCAAGGAGAGCGCACACCTTCGGGACGGCACACCGAAGGAGGGCTGAAGCCTTGGACACGGCTTGGCACGGGTGCAGGTGGCACCGTGCCATGCCTTGCTGCGCGAGGGGGCTCGGTGCAGCATTGTGCGCAAGGAGAGCGCACATCTTCGGGACGGCACACCGAAGGAGCGCACGACATGGTGATGACGTGCGGCACGGTGGCGGCATGGGTTGGGTGCGCAGGCTAGGCGCACCTTGGCTTGGGTTCGGCCAGAAGGACTTGGCTCTGTCTGCGGGCATGGGCGCAGCACAACTCGGGCATGGGCGTGGCACAGCTCGGGCACAGGCGCGGCACTGCATGGACGCAGGCGCGGCACAGCTTGTGGGTGTAGGTGTGATTGCTCGGGCAGGGCATAGCACAACTCGGGCATGGGCGTGGCACAGCTCGGGCACAGGCGCGGCACTGCATGGACGTAGGCGCGGCACTGCATGGACGCAGGCGCGGCACTGCTTGTGGGTGCAGGAGACGTGTGCACGCAGAAAGCGGAGTGCGCACGGAAATAGCGGAGTCCAGCTGCGGCACGGTGCGGGCGACGTGCGCAGGAGACGTGCGCGCGCAGAAAGCGGAGGCGTGCGCGCACAAGTCGGATATGCGCGCGATCGGCACGCGTGCACGTCAGGCTGCGGTTGCTGGCGGCTCATTGCAACGCCGGGGCGTGGCAGACTGGGACTCGCAGTTGGTTGGGGCGGTTCGGCCAACTACCCAGCAACGTGGGCGCGCTACCAGGGAGTGGGCGCGCGCTGCCAGGAAAGTGGGCGAGTGGCCCACGGCCAGAAAGGCTATATAGACCTGTCGGCCAAGGCTGCGAGAGGCAGCTGGAGGCAGCCAGAGGCAGCCAGGGGGCAGCCGAGAGAAAGGAAAGTCATCCAAGGAGGGGTGTTTCCGTAGGCTGTGAGGAGGCAGCCGAGACAGCCAAGGAAGGGTGTTTCCATAGGCTGTGAGAGAGCATTCTGTGCAACCTAGGAGGGGTTTGAGTGCTCTGTAGGCCTGTCGGCCAAGGCTGTGGGAGGCAGCCGAGAGAGAGGGAAAATCAGCCAAGGAAGGGTGTTTCCATAGGCTGTGAGAGAGCATTCTGTGTAACCTGGGAGGGGTTTGAGTGCTCTGTACTTCAAGGTGAGAGGGTGAGAGACCTCTTGCATGAGGCAGGTGTGTCCTTTGTACTTTTGAGAAGAAAAGTAAGAAAAGGTTGGGGGTTTTTCCCTGTAAACACTTGTGTCTCGTACCTTGGGGTGTTGGCTGGCTAAGGGAGTTAGCGCCATCACGGAAGCAATTTTGGAGCTAAAAGTTGCCCCGTGACAGTTGGTATCAGAGCCCGGTTGCCTGAACAATGGCTGGTGGATCTGGCTTGGATGCTGTTCGAGACCGGGTAACAATCATCGAGCAGGTACTCGGTGAAGTCCCAGAGGAGTTGGAACGCCCGGTGATATCCAAATTGGATGAGCTCGAGGAAAGGCTGAGCGCACTTCAATCTCGGTTTGAAGAAGTAAGTGCTGTTCTAGCCTCTCGTGTTAGCATTGCAGAGAGCGAAATGGGAGTGCTCAAGACAGCGTTCTGCAGCCCGGTGCCTTTGCTGCAGAACCATCCCGCTCAATGAAGGTGCCGGAGCCAAAGGCCTTCGAGGGGGAGCGCGATGCTAAGGCTATCGAGAATTTTCTATGGGACATGGAGCAGTACTTCGTCGCTGCAAGAGTCCCTGATAAAGAGAAGGTAACTCTTACTAGCATGTATCTAACCAAGGATGCAAAATTATGGTGGCGCACCAGGTTAGACGATGATGCTAGTGCGGGCAGACCGAGGATCGAGGCTTGGGAGACCCTTAAGAAAGAACTGAAGGACCAGTTCCTACCCTGCAATACTTCATGGTTGGCGCGGGAATCCTTGAAAAAGCTGCGACATGTGGGCTCGGTGAGGAGCTATGTCAAAGAATTCAGCTCGTTGATGCTGGACATCCGCAACATGTCGGACGAGGACAAGCTATTCAATTTCCTGTCCGGCTTGCAACCGTGGGCACAGATGGAACTCCGGAGGCGAGGCGTGAAAGACTTGCCCTCGGCCATGGCTGCAGCGGATGGCTTGGTTGATTTTCGCATCAGTCAGCCTGTAGAGGGTACGGAAGGGACTAGCAAGCCCAAGTCCAAAGGCAGGGAGCCAGCTGCCCAAAGAAATCCAAAGGCCGAGAGAATGGCCAAAGCGTTGGCAGGCTAGCGCACAAGAGAAAGGTAAAACCAGTACTTTCTCTGGTTGTTTCATATGTAGTGGACCGCACAGGGCAAAGGACTGCCCGAAGAAGGAAAGACTCAATGCTGTGGTAGAGGAGGATGGCCGAGGTGATGAAGCCAGCCCCTCACGCGTCAATCCACTCCAACTCGTCAACGCTATGCGAGCGGAGAGGAGCATGCCATCCGGTCTGATGTACATGAAGGTCAGGCTAGGCGGAAAGGAGATGTTGGCCATGGCGGACACAGGCGCAACACACAACTTCATGACCGAGCGGACGGCGCATGAGCTCGGACTGAAGGTGACCAAGAGCAGCAGCAAGGTCAAAGCTGTGAACTCTGTGGCTCGTGATGTTGCTGGGATAGCTGCTGGTGTCCAGGTATCCCTTGGGTCTTGGACTGGTGTCCTCGGTTTCACTATTGTTACATTGGATGATTTTGATATCATCTGGGTATTGAGTTCTTTGTGCAAGCAAAGGCAGCTTTGCTGCCGCATCTGGGTGGGCTCATGTTGCTGCACGAAGAATACCCTTGCTTCATCTCGTGTGTGACTAACCCTCCAGCAAGGAATGGAGGAACATCTGGTGCGATGTTGTCAGCCTTGCAGGTAAAGCATGAGCTGAGACGAGGTGAAGCTACCTTCCTGGTGTCCTTGGTGGAAAGGAAGGATGGAGTCATGGCGGAAGTTCCCAATGAAGTGGCTGACCTACTGCAGAAATATGCAGACCTCATGCCAGCCAAACTGCCAAAGGAACTTCCACCAAGGAGAAACTGACCCCAAGATTGAGTTGGTGCCAGGGGTGAAGGCACCAGCCCAAGAGCCCTATTGCATGAGTCCCTTGGAGCTGGGGGATCTGCGCAAGCAATTGGTTGAGCTGCTGGATGCCGGCATGATCCAGCCTTCCAAAGCACCTTATGGAGCCCCGGTGCTGTTTCAAAGGAAGAAGGATGGCTCGCTGCGCATGTGCATGGATTATTGGGCCCTAAACAAGGGTTGCATCTCGGAAGGAGATGAAAGGGAAGAGCACCTGTGTAACTCGTTATGGAGTGGAGTTCCAGACAATAAGACCAGCTGGGAGAAGGAGACTTCCCTCTGGCAATTCGAGCAGCAGGTACATGTGTTTTTAGCTTCCCGGCCAACAGGGACGTTGGCTTCATCAAGTGGGGCAGGTTTGTCACAGGGCTGAAGCCCTGGACACGGGCTTGGCACAGGGGCCCGTGCCATGCTTGCTGCGGAGGGGCTCGGGCAGCATTGTGCGCAGGAGGCGCACCTTCGGACGGCACCGAGGAGGCCGACAGGTGCGGCACGGTGCCATGCCTTGCTGCGCGAGGGGGCTCGGTGCAGCATTGTGCGCAAGGAGAGCGCACACCTTCGGGACGGCACACCGAAGGAGGGCTGAAGCCTTGGACATGGGCTTGGCACGGGCGCAGGGGCGCCGTGCCATGCCTTGC
>NC_026008.2:423697-443697 GCF_000442705.2 Elaeis guineensis | reverse complement strand
ATGCCCCGCTGGGGTGGTAGGGGCTTCCGCATCCTGATTCTGCCCCGGCTCGGGCCATCGAAACGGGACGCGCGACCCGACCGCTCCGACGTATGTCCCCACGTGCGGGATGCGAGGCCCGGCCAACCACCGCGGAAAGCCCACGAGGGTGGGGCGCGCATCCCGGCACTCCCCCGTTTGCAATGCCGCTCGATCATTTGGAACCCCCGGGGTGGGATTTGCCCGGATGCGCCGCTGGGGTGGTAGGGGGTTCCACATCCCGTGCAGCACGGGCGCGGTCCGTCGAAACGGGATGCGCGACCCGGCTGCTTTGGGTCGAGCCCGCGGGATGCGATTCGCGGGCATCCGCCATCCGAAGCCCGCAAAGGCGGGACGCGCGTCCCGGCCCCCGCTCCCCCGTCTGCAGTGCTGCTCGGCACTTTGGAACCCCCCGTGTGGGATTTGCTCGGGTGCCCCACTGGGGTGGGTAGGGGGGTTGCTCGTCCCTAGCTTGCCCCGGCGTGCGGGATGCGAGGCCCGGCCATCCAGTGCCCGAATTCCGCGAAGGCGGGGCACACGTCCCGTTTGCAATGCCGCTTGATCATTTGGAACCCCCCAGGGTGGGGGTCGCCCGGAAGCCCCGCGGGGGTGTTAGGGGGTTCCACGTCCCGCTTTGGCCCGTCGATGGGGGATGCGCGACCCGGCCGCTCGGGGTCAAGTCCTCGATGCATGGGACGCGAGTCCCGGGCACCCGGCGTCCGAATCCCGCGAAGGCGGGACACGCATCCCGGCCCTCCCCGTTTGCAATGCTGCTCGATCATTTGGAACCCCCGGGGTGGGATCCGCCCGGATGCCCCGCTGGGGTGGTAGGGGGTTCCACGTCCCGCTTAGCCCGGGTTTGGCCCGCGAATGCTGGATGCGTGGCCCGTCTGCCCGGGGACAAGCCCCCTCGGTGCGTGGGATGCGATGCCCGGCCATCCATCGTTCGAAGCCCGCAAAGGCGGGATGCACGTCCCGACCCTCCCCGTTTGTAATGCTGCTCGATCATTTGGAACCCCCAGGGTGGGAGCCGCCCGGACGCCCTGCTGGGGTGGTAGGGGGTTCGGCATCCGCATCCCCACTAGCTCGGCCCTTTGCTGTGGGCTGCCCGACCCCTTCGCCCTGGATGCCTGTCCCGGGCACGCGGGTCTCGTTACCCGATCGTCTGCCCCCCGTATCCCCGCGTGCGTGGGGAGCGTGTCCCGGCCCTCCCCGCTTGCAATGTGGGTCGGCACTTTGGAACCCCCCGGGGTGGGATTCGCCCGGATCCCCCTCAGGGATGGTATGGGGTGCCCCTCCCCCGGCGCGCAGCATTGGCCCGAAATGTGCAGGGGCGGACGTGGGATGGTGTTCGTTGGCTGGGTTGAGCTCGCGCTCCCTGTCCAAGCGCTTAATCTCCCCGTCCACCTTCGGTCGTGTTCGCGGCCGCACGCGCGCGGACTTGGGGGGGGGCATCTCTCGTTGGCCGGGTTGACCCCGTTCTCGCCATCCATGGCCTCCAATCCCCTCGCCCCTTCGGCTGGTTCCGCGGCCTTATGCGCACGGATGGCGGGTTGTGCTCCACCCGCGGATATTTGGGTGATGCGGCCGCGCGTGCGCGGACTTGGATGGTGTTGGATGGCTCGTTTGGGCTCTCTTTCCCCGTCCATGCTCTCTCCATCCCCCCCCAAACCTTTTCGCCCGATCACGCGGCCGTGCGCGCGCGGAGATGGGACGGTGTTCGTCGGTGGGGTAGGTCACGTGCTCCCTGTCCGTGGGCCCCATCCCCACCCTCCATCGTCCCTTCGGTCGGCTCTGCGGCCCCACGTGCGCGGACCTCGCATTGTGCCCCCAGCACAAATATTTCGGCAACGCGGCCGCGCACGCGCGGATTTGGATGGTGATTGGTGGCCCGATTGATCTCTCTTTCCCCGTGCTCGTTCTCGATCCCGCCCCACATTTTGGCTCGATTACGCGGCCGCACGTGCGCGGACATGGGACGGCGTTCGTAGGCAGGGTTGGCCCCGTGCGACCCATCCATGGGCCCCGTCCCCCCTCGCCCCTCCGATCTGTTCCGTGGCCCTTCGTGCGCGGACGTCGGATTGTGACCCCCAACAAATATTTCGATAACGCGGCCGCCCGCGAGCGGGAATGGACGGCGTCGGGTGGCTCGACTGAGCTCTCTTTCCCTGTCCATGGTCTCGGTCCCTCCCCCCATTTGGGCTCGACTATGCGGCCGCGCATGCACGGATACGGGGTGGTGTTCGTGGGCAGGTTTCGTCCCGAGTGACCTGTCCAGGGGCTCCGTTCCCCCTCGCCCCTTCGGTTGGTTTCGTGGCCCTTCGGTGCGGACATCGGATTGCGCCCCCCAAGGAATACATCGGCGATGCGGCCGCGTGCACGTGGACTGGGGATAGCGGCCCCCCCAGCAAATACATCGACGATGCGGCTGCATGCACGTGGACTCGGGCGGGTGCCCGATGGCTCGATCGAGCATGCTTTTGCAGTCCATGGTCCCGATCCCTCCCCACATTTTTGCTTGATTACACGCGACCACGCGCGCACGGACAAGGGACGGTGTTCGTTGGCAGGGACGGTCCCCTGCGACTTGTCCGTGGGCTCCGCCCCCCCTCGCCCCCTCGGTCTGTTTCGTGGCCCTTCGTGCGCGAACGTCGGATTGTGCCCCCCAACAAATATTTCGGTAACACGGCCGCACGTGCACGGACGTGGGATGGTGTTCGTTGGCAGGGTTGGTCCCGTGTGACCCGCCCATGTGCACTCCCTCCCCCCTTCGGTTGGATCCGAGGCCCTTCGTGCGCGGGCATCGGATTGTGCCCCCCCCCAACAAATATTTCGGTAACGCAGCCACGCGCGCATGGACTTGGACGGTGCAGGATGCCTCGATTGATCTCTCTCTCCCGGACAATGGTCTCGATCCCTGATCACGTTTTTGCTCGATTTCGCATTCGCGCGCGATGGTGTCCGATGGCAGTGTCGGTCTCGTGCTACCTGCCCGTTGGCTCCATCCCCCCTCTCGCCCCTTCGGTCGGTTCCGCGGCCCTCCGTGTGCGGACTTCGGATTGTCCCCCTTCCCCCCCACCCACCCAAATGTTTCGGGTGTTCTTGGGCGGGTTTGGTCCCGTGCTACCTGTCGGTGGGCTCAGTCCACCCTCGCCCCTTCGATCGGTTTCGTGGCCCTTTGTGCGCGGACTTCGGGTTGCGTCCCCCCGCAAATATTGCGGCAACGTAGCTGCGCTCCCACGAACTTGGTCCCCGTAGGATGGCTCGATTGGGCTCTCCTTCCCTGTCCGTGGTATCGATCCCTCCCCACATTTTCTCCCGATTACGTGGTCGGGCACCCGCGGACATGGGATGGTGTTCGTTGTTGGGGCCGGTCCCGTGCGACATGTCCATGGGCTCGGACCCACCATCGCCCCTTCGGTCGGTTCCGTGGCCCTTCGTGCGTGGAAATCGGATGTCCCCCCCCAACCAAATATTTCGGTAATGCGTCCGCCCTCCCACGGACTTGGACGGTGTTGGAAGGCTCGATTGTGCTCTCTTTCCCTGTCCGTGGTCTCGGTCCCTCCCCACATCTTCGCTCGATTACGCATCCGCGCGTGCGCGGATGTTGGCCGGTGTTCGATGGTAGGGTTGGCCTCGTGCAACCAGCCCTCGGTCTCCATCCCCGCTGGCCCCTTCGGTCGGTTCCCTGGCCCTTCGCGTGCGGACTTCGGCTTGCGCTCCACCCGCCAATATTTCGGTAATGCATCCGTGTGCACACGGACTTGGATGGTGTTCGATGGATCGCTTGAGCTCCCACGCCCCGACTGAGATATCCATCCCTCCCCGCTCCTTCTCTGGATTACACGGCCGCACGCCCGCGGACCGGGGATGGTGTTCGTTGTCAGGGTTGGGCCTCGAGCTACCTATCCATGGTCCCCGTCCCCCCTCGCCCCTTGCTTGCACGGACCACGGATTGTGCCTTCCCCCAAATATCTCCGCTATGCGGCCGCATGCGCGGACCCTGATGGTGCGACCCCCATATCTCGGCATTGCTACTTTTCGATATCTCATGCTCGATGGTGCTCTACTGTCGGTTGCCCGATGACGATCCTCCCTTGTGCATTCTCGGGCCGCAAGGCTCCACGTGTGCGGGGTGGGCGTCGGGCGCGATGCGGCCGCGACCGTGTTGGCACGTGAGCGGTCTCGGATTCGCATCCAGCGCTGGTCTCCCTGCCTCGCCGCAGCCAACCGTCGGTGGGTGCTTCCCTTCACTCTTGCTCGGATGACATTTCTCGTGTCCCGTTGCAGCACGCTAGTTGCCCGTGTGGCCTACCCCCTCGGTTCGGTGTTGGGGGAGGGGACTCGTCGACGTCCCATGTGCCCCTTCTGACTCCCCCGCCTTCATTGTGGCAGTGGGGGGCGGACCTCGTGCGGTCCTCGAGCGCCCTTGGTGGGGGCCCTATTGTGGCCTCCCGTTCCGTCGGGCCGCTCTTGTCGCCTCAATCTCTCATGGATTCGGTGGATGCGTCGGGGCCGGGGCCCCTCTGCCCCGTGTCCCATCTCCAGATCGATCGGTTATTGTTGCCCGACCTGATGTGACGACGTCCGGCCCACCCCAGGCCTCTCCCTCTCCGGAGGGGGATATGGTGGGGGGCAGGGATTCGGCGTCGCTGGAGGATGTGCTACCTGGTTGATCCTGCCAGTAGTCATATGCTTGTCTCAAAGATTAAGCCATGCATGTGTGAGTATGAACTAATTCAGACTGTGAAACTGCGAATGGCTCATTAAATCAGTTATAGTTTGTTTGATGGTACATGCTACTCGGATAACCGTAGTAATTCTAGAGCTAATACGTGCAACAAACCCTGACTTTCGAAAGGGATGCTTTTATTAGATAAAAGGTTGACACGGGCTCCGCCCGGTTCTCCGATGATTCATGATAACTCGATGGATCGCACGGCCCATGTGCTGGCGATGCATCATTCAAATTTCTGCCCTATCAACTTTCGATGGTAGGATAGGGGCCTACTGTCACAGGGCAACTTTTAGCTCCCAAAATTGCTTCCGTGATGGCGCTAACTCCCTTAGCCAGCCAACACCCCAAGGTACGAGACACAAGTGTTTACAGAGAAAAACCCCCAACCTTTTCTTACTTTTCCTCTCAAAAGTACAAAGGACACACCTGCCTCATGCAAGAGGTCTCTCACCCTCTCACCCTGGTGTACAAAGCACTCAAAACCCTCCCAGGTTACACAGAATGCTCTCTCACAGCCTATGGAAACACCCTTCCTTGGCTGATTTTCTCCTCTCTCGGCTGCCTCACTCAGCCTTGGTCGACAGGCCTTATATAGCATCTCTAGCTGTGGGCCACTCGCCCACTTTCCTGGCAGCACGCGCCCACTCCTTGGTAGCGCGCCCACTTTGCTGGGTAGTTGGCCGAACCGCCCAACCACCAGCAACTGCGAGTCTCGATCAGCCACATCCCGGAATTGTAAGGAACCGCCAGCAACCGCAGCCTGACGTGCGCGCGTGCCGACCGCGCGCACCTCCGACTTGCACGCGCACACCTCCACTTTCCGCACGCGCACGTCGCCCGTGCTGTGCCGCAGCTGGACTCCGCTATTTTCTTGCGCACTCTGCTTTTTGCACGCATGGCTCCTGCGCACGTTCCCCCACGCTGAGCTGTGCCCTGCCCGCATCCGTTCCCGCAAGCAGTGCCGCGCCTGCATCCATGTAGTGCCGCACCTGTGCCCGAGCTGTGCTGCGCCCATACCCGCAGACAGAGCCGAGTCCTTCTGGCCGCACCCAGGCCGAGGTGCGCCTAGCCTACGCACCCATGCCGCGCATCATCGCCATGTTGCGCGCTCCTTCGGTGTGCCATCCTGAAGATGTGCACCCTCCCTGCGCACAATGCTGCACCGAGCCCCACCGCGTAGCAAGGCATGGCACGGTGCCGCCTGCGCCCATGCCAAGCCCGTGTCCAAGGCTTCAGTCCTGTGACAAACCTCCCCCACTTGATGAAGCCAATGTCCCTATTGGTCGGGAAGCTAAAAACTCATGTACCTGCTGCTCGAATTGCCAGAGGGAAGTCTCCTTCTCCCAGCTGGTCTCATTATCTGGAACTCCGCTCCACTTCACCAAGTACTCCACCCTCCTATTCTTCTTGCTTTGCCCCAAGACCCAGCGATCAAGTATTTTCTCCACCTCGCGTGTGTACTCCGTTCTGATTGTCGGAGGGGCACGCTTCATCTATCGCCGTGAAGGCACTCCTTCACCTCCATCTTGGAAAAATGGCTTCAAGAAGCTCACATGGAAAGTCGGATGGATCTTCAATCTGGCGGGCAGCTGTAATCGGTATGCCACTGCACCAACCTTCTTGACGATCTCAAATGGACCATCGTACTTGGGAACTAGACCCCGATGCACCGTCTTGCTACTGATTTTCTTCCAAATCTGGGGAGTCAGCTTCAGCAATACCTGATCCCCAACCTGGAATTCCCGACCACGCCTTCCTCGATCTGCATATTTCTTCATGCGTCGAGCTACCTTGTGAAGACTGTCTTGCGCTGCTTCGAAAAGCTCCTGCTTCGATCGTGCATATCGGTAGGCTGCTGGGCACCTACCCTGTGATCTGCTCCTGGCAACTTCGTGAGGAGTTAAGGGTTGATGCCCCATTGCTAACTCAAAAGGGGTCATACCTGTGGCCGAAGACTTGTGCAGGTTGTAGCAAAACTGCGCCGAGTCCATCAATTCCAGCCAATTCTTTTGGTTGGCTGTGACAAAGTGCCGCAGATACTCCTCAAGTAGGCCGTTGACCCTCTCTGTCTGGCCATCCGTTTGAGGATGATTGGCGGTGGAAAACTTCAGATTGGTCCCCATCAAGCTGAAGAGTGCCGTCCAAAACCGCCCTGTGAAGCGCGCATCACGGTCGCTCACAATGTCCTCCGGCAAGCTGAAGTATTTGACCACCTGTTTGTAGAAGAGCTCTGCAGCCACCTCTGCTGAGCATGCTTTTGGGGCCGAGATGAACACCCCATATTTGGAGAATCGGTCCACCACAACCATGACCGATGCCATTCCATCCACCAAAGGAAAACTGCTGATGAAGTCCATGCTGACTGACACCCACGGCTTCTCTGGAACGGGCAGTGGCTGAAGCAATCCTGCTGCACGCTGCCTCTCCACTTTGTCTTGTTGGCACACAAGACATGTCCTGACATATGCCTCGACATCCTGCTCCATGCGCGGCCAATAATAACTGCGCTCCACCAAAGCCAGCATCCGTTCACGACCCGGATGACCAGCCCACTTGCTGTCGTGGCATTCCTTCAAGATTTCCTCCCGTAATCCTGCACCAAGAGGGACATATAATCTGTTACCTCTGGAGTGCAGCAGATCTGATTCCAGCCAATAGCGCTACACCAAGCCATCTCAGACTTGCTGTACCAAGCGTTGATATTCTGGATCAGATGGCGCTTGCTCCTTGACTCGCTGCAGTAGATCTCCCTGGATCTGCACCATTGCTGCAGCAGTCACCTCTTCGGTTTGGCACCGACTCAATGCATCGACCACCTGGTTTTGCCGACCAGGCCGATGTTCCCAAGCAAAGTCATACTCCGCCAGCAGCTCTTGCCAACGCGCCTGCCTGGCAGAAAGTTTGCGCTGCGTCTGGAAGAAAGTGTTGGCGACATTGTCGGTCTTCACGATGAAGTGGCTGCCCAGCAGGTACACTCGCCATACCCGCAAGCAATGGACAACCGCCAGCATTTCCTTCTCGTGTGCAGAGTATCTTCCTTCAGCTTCTTTGAGTTTTCTGCTCTCAAAGGCCACTGGATGCCCATCTTGGATTAGCACTCCTCCTAGTGCTCGGTCACTTGCATCTGTGACTACTTCGAAGGGCTTCTCGAAGTTAGGCAGCAACAAAACTGGTTCGGATGCCATAGCCTTCTTCACCTTGTCAAAGGCTTCTTGGCATGCATGCGTCCATGCCCAAGGCCTATCCTTCTTCAACAGATCTGTCAAAGGGGCTGTCTTCTTGGCATATCCCTGCACAAATCTGCGATAATAGTTAGCCAAACCAAGGAAGGACCTTAGTTCGGTTGCCTTGGTAGGTGCCGGCCACTCCACAACCGCATGCACCTTGGCCTCATCCATGCGCACTTGACCATGTCCAATCTTGTGCCCAAGGAAGCTTATCTCTTGCTTGGCAAACTCGCACTTCTCACGTTTGACATAGAGTTGGTGCTGTCTCAACCGTGAAAGTGCCTTCTCCAAGTGAATCAAATGATCCTCCAATGACTCACTGTAAATGACAATATCGTCAAGATAAACGACCACAAACTCATCAAGGTAGTCATAAAAAACCTCATTCATAAGGTTGCAGAAAGTGGCTGGCGCATTCGTCAGCCCGAAGGGCATTACAAGGAACTCAAAAGCTCCATAACGAGTTACACAGGTGGTCTTCCCTTCATCTCCTTCTGCGATGCGAACCTGCCAATATCCGGAGCGCAGGTCCAGCTTGGTGAAGAATGTTGCCTTGGCCATCTGTCAAAGAGGTCAGCCGCAAGGGGGATTGGGTACTTAGTCTTCACCGTTACCTTGTTCAGGGCCCTGTAATCTATGCATATGCGCAGCGAACCGTCCTTCTTCCTTTGAAATAGCACCGGGGCTCCATAAGGTGCTTTGGAAGGCTGGATCAAGCCGGCATCCAGCAGCTCAATCAATTGCTTGCGTAGCTCCCCCAGCTCCAAGGGACTCATGCGATAGGGTGCTTGGGCTGGTGCCTTCACCCCCGGCACCAACTCGATCTTGTGGTCAGTTGTTCTCCTTGGTGGAAGTTCCTTTGGCAGTTCGGCTGGCATGAGGTCTGCATACTTCTGCAGCAGGTCAGCCACTTCATTGGGAACTTCCGCCATGACTCCTTCCTTCATTTCCACCAAGGCCACCAGGAAGGTAGCTTCACCTCGTCTCAGCCCATGCTTTACCTGCAAGGCTGACAACATCACACCAAATGTTCCTCCATTCTTTGCTGGAGGGTTAGCCACACTCGAGATGAAGCAAGGGTATTCTTCATGCAGCAACATTAGCCCACCCAGATGCGGCAGCAAAGCTGCCTTTGCTTGCACAAAGAACTCAAGACCCTGGATGATGTCAAAATCATCCAATGTAACAATGGTGAAACTGAGAATACCAGTCCAAGACCCAAGGGATACCTGGATGCCAGCAGCTATCCCAGCAACATCATGAGCCGCAGAGTTCACAGCTTTGATCTTGCTGCTGCTCTTGGTCACCTTCAGCCTGAGCACATGCGCAATCCGCTCAGTCATGAAGTTGTGTGTTGCGCCTGTGTCAGTGATGTTCAAATCTTAAAATTTGTAAATAAAACCGCAAGCGCACGGTGTGCAGAGTAGCACGACCAGCGAGTACGGGTCGATCCCACAGAGACTTGGTTTTAAAAATGATTTTCAAATCTATGCTCAAGCGAGCTTTAACAAAAATCGAAAGTCGAAAGTTGTTTGCTAAAAACAATAAGACTAAGGATCTAGGGTTTTTGAATCCACTAGATCTAGATTAGGGAATTCTACCTAGAATTTTTCTTAATGATCCTAACGACTACTCCTCTTGTCTTTCCCAAGCATAGATTATGAAGGGACTAAAGCCTAACGATAACCTATCAAGATTCTTTACAGGGGAGTAGTAACTAGGATCCCTTAGGGTTTTCTCCTCCTATGCACTGAATCAAGCATGAACTATGAATGGACTCTGACCCAACTGTAGTTCATCAAAAATTCTTGACAAAAGAGGAAGAAAAAGAAATCCTAAGAAAAAGAAAGAACCCTATGTAAAATCCCTACTCATGATCTAGCTTCATCGCAAACCCTAGAAGGGATGCTTAGCTAGACATGATCTAAATCTACTTACAAAATTTAAATACAGAAAAATAAACTACCCTAATTTCATAAATTAAACTATCCTAATTGCATAAATTTAAACTGCATAATTTAAACTAACCTAATTGCATAAAATTAAATTGCATAAATTAAACTATCCTAATTGCAAGAAAAATAAATTGCATAATGTAAAGAGATGAAATTGCATAAAAATAAGATTTTATATATAAAAAAAATTTATTACAAAAACCTCAAAGCTCGAGGCTTGAAAAGAGAGCTAAAAACCCCATTATCTAGGGTTACAAGCTTGATCGGAAGGAAGAATACATAAAACAAGGGCCTTTGGGGGCTTTTTATAGGCATTTGGGGTTATAAGGTTTTCAAAACTTTCGATGTGGGACTAAGAGGTTTTAGGGGGTTTATGGTGCGCCGATGGGTCCATGGTCCATGCGCCTGTTGCTGTGGACCAGGCGGCTAACCAGATCACCAAATCAGTTGATTTTTGACCAATTTTGATCTGATTTGACTCGGGTTTGACCCAATTGAGTCTTCTTTCTTCATTCTTCAATTCTTGGGTCAATTTAACTCCGTTTTGCATAAAATTTGCGCCGTTGGAATCCTCTTTCCTTGTTCTTTCTATTGATGATCTCTTCTTCTGCAAAATATAATAACAAGTATCAATTTCTTAATAAAGTTAGATAATTTAGATATTAATTGATACTTTTTATGTCAATTTGTGACATAAATCACACCCCCCAACTTAATCATTGCTAGTCCCTTAGCAATGTACCAAAATAAGATCATATTCCAAAAAGATCCTTCCTTTGCAAATTAATTTAAGATCGAAATTCAAGAAGTTTTCTAGTATTACTAAGTAATGAGCTTCGAATTAGAATCGGTAGTCAGTCTACTTAGAAGCTTTCTTAGAGTACACTTAAAGTTTTATAGCACTTGTGTGAGTGATAACTAACTTAGTATTTCAGTATTAACTTGTACAGGCCAATTGTATCATTTTTCATAACTTAGTTCGATTAATTTTCTATACACCCCAGATTAAACAAAGAACTAAGGTAGCTTTCACACTGTTTTTTTTTTTTTTTTTTTTTTTTTTTTTTTTTTTTTTGCTGAGCATCCTGGCCTTCCCACCACCGTTTGACGCGAATCTCAACACTTAACTTAGGTGAAGAGACCCGGTTACTAGGCTTAGGGCAATCCACATTTACTCTGTGTTTTGCATTTTATTTCAGGCAGGTAGCTCTTTCCTTAAATTCAAATTTCTTCAATTGGGGTGTAGAGAAAATTATCTAATTTAAATAATACTCAAATCCTTAATTGGCCTTACAATTAACACCTACTTTACCTTGTTAGCGTGCATGTGCAATTGGAAGTGCTAATAGTCTTTAAATGACCTAAGCCACCAAGAGTCTAACCAGCTAATCTTCTCCGTGACTCACTACATTAGCAAATACTTTCTAACTTACTCTTATTTCTTTTATAGATTAATTTATTTCATATATATATATATATATATATTTTTATTATTTTTTATTATTATTTTTTTTTTTACATAATATATTAAATGCAAGAAATAACTCATAGTGGAAGGAAAAGGAAATGATAACACCTGATTTTGTTCAAGCTCTCCCCTCAACTTGACCGACATTGTCCCCAATGGAGTTTATCTAATTTATTTGTCCTAAGCAAACTGAAAACAAAGAAAGCATTAGAAATTAAATAAGCTGGGTTGCCTCCCAGAAGCGCTAAGTTTTATGTCTTCAGCCAGACCAAACCTCGAAGCAACTTAATCAGAATAAGTTGGTTCATAAAGAACCATGGCATCTTCAACAGTCTTGACAGGTAATTCCAAGAATGGTTTTAATCGTTGACCATTAACTTTAAAGATAACACCATTACTTGGGTTTTCAATCTCAACAGCTCCGTGTGAAAAAACTTCCTTTACTAAAAATGGTCCTGTCCATCTAGACCTAAGCTTTCCTGGAAACAGATGTAATCTAGAGTTATATAAGAGCACCTTTTGTCCGATATTGAAAGTTTTTCTTATAATTGATTGATCATGAAATGCTTTGGTTCGTTCCTTGTATATCCTTGCATTTTCATAGGTTTCATTTCTAAGTTCTTCTAATTCATTCAATTGAAGCTTCCTATGGTTTCCAGCATCGTTCAAATTTGTATTTAGTTGTTTGATGGCCCACATGGCTTTGTGTTCTATCTCAATAGGCAAGTGACATGGTTTACCAAACACAATCCTATAAGGAGACATTCCTAGATTGGTCTTGAAAGCGGTTCGGTATGCCCAAAGTGCATCAATTAATTTTAAAGACCAATCCTTTCTATTGGCATTAACAGTTTTTTCCAGGATCTGTTTGATTTGTCGGTTTGACACTTCAACTTGCCCACTAGTTTGAGGATGATATGGTGTGGCCAATTTGTGGGTGACATTATACTTTTTCATCAATGTTGCAAAAGGTCGGTTACAAAAATGGGTTCCCCGATCACTAATGATTGCCCTAGGAATACCGAAACGGGAGAGAATATTTTCTTTAAGAAACTTAATGACCATTTTGCTATCGGGTGTTCTACATGCAATTGCTTCTACCCATTTTGAAACATAATCAACTGCTACTAGAATATATTCATTTCCAAAGGAATTTGGAAATGGTCCCATGAAATCGATCCCCCAAACATCAAAAACTTCAACTACCAAGATTGGGTTGAGTGGCATCATGTGTCGCTTGGTGATTCGGCCCATTTTCTGACATTGAGCACAATTTTTACAATATTCGTGAGCATCCTTAAACAAATTGGGCCAATAAAAACCACATTGGAGAACCTTAGCAGCAGTTTTCTTAGACGCGAAGTGACCCCCACATGCTTGATCATGACAAAAAGATAAAATATTCATGACTTCGTTATCTGGGATACACCTTCTAATAATTTGATCAGGACATTGTTTAAAAAGATAAGGATCATCCCAAATGAAATACTTCACTTGGGCAAAGAATTTATATTTATCCTGCTTAGTCCAATGAGAAGGTATCTTGCCTATGGCTAAATAATTTACAATATCAGCAAACCAAGGTTCAGTAGACAAAGACATGAGTTGCTCATCTGGGAAAGATTCATTGATGGGTGGTTCACTAGATGGTGCAACTGGAATTCGGGACAAATGATCTGCTACAACGTTCTCAGTGCCTTTCTTGTCCCTAATTTCTAGGTCAAATTCTTGAAGGAGCAAAATCCATCTGATTAAACGTGCCTTGGCATCCTTCTTTGCTAGGAGATGTCTAATGGCTGAGTGATCGGTGTAAACAATGGTGTGGGTCCCAACCAAATAAGATCTAAATTTCTCTAAAGCAAAGACAACGGCAAGGAACTCCTTCTCAGTTGTGGTGTAGTTAAGCTGCGCATCATTTAAGGTTTTACTTGCATAATATATCACTCTAGGCAGCTTATTTATTCGTTGACCTAAGATTGCGCCCACAACATGATCGGACGCATCACACATTAATTCAAATGGTTCAGACCAGACAGGAGGATGAATGATTGGAGCTGATACAAGTGCATTTTTTAGAAATTCAAAGGATTCCAAGCACTCATGAGTAAATTCAAATTTAGTATCCTTTGCCAAAAGATTAGTCAGTGGACGTGCTACTTTGCTAAAGTTGGCAATAAACCTTCTATAGAATCCAGCATGACCTAAAAATGAACGTATTTCTTTCACAGATTTAGGTGGTGGAAGACTTGCAATTAGATCTATTTTGGCCTTGTCCACTTCAATCCCCTTTTTAGAAATGACATGGCCAAGAACTATTCCCTGTTTGACCATAAACTGACATTTTTCCCAGTTGAGAACTAGGTGCTTCTCCTTACATCGTTCTAGAACTAATTGCAGGTGATTCAGACATTCGGAGAAGGTTAGACCAAAAACAGAAAAGTCATCCATAAAAATTTCTAGAAATCGTTCTATCATATCTGAAAATATGCTGATCATGCATCTCTGAAAGGTTGCCGGTGCATTACATAGTCCAAAGGGCATTCGTCTATAGGCAAAAGTACCAAATGGACAGGTGAATGTAGTCTTTTCTTGATCTTCAGCGGCTATGGGGATCTGGTTGTAACCGGAGTATCCATCAAGAAAACAGTAAAACTCTTGTCCGGCTAGTCTTTCCAACATTTGATCAATAAATGGCAAAGGAAAGTGATCTTTCCTTGTCGCAGCATTCAACTTTCTATAGTCTATACAGACCCTCCATCCCGTTTGGGTCCTAGTTGGGATAAGTTCGTTTGCATCATTTTGGACCACTGTTACCCCAGATTTCTTGGGTACTACTTGAACTGGGCTTACCCAAGAGCTATCAGAAATAGGATAAATTATTCCACTATCTAGGAGTTTCAGAATCTCCTTTTTAACTACATCCTTCATAACTGGATTAAGCCTTCTTTGGGCTTCTCTTGTTGGTTTAGCCTCTTCCTCTAAGTATATTCTATGTTGAACTATAGAAGGGCTTATTCCTTTGATATCTGCTATGGTCCAACCTATTGCCTCTTGATTTGCTTTTAGAACTGACAATAACTCCTCCTCTTGCTTGGGATCTAGGTCTGATGCAATAATTACAGGCAAAGTTTCTTTGGGTCCTAGATATGCATACTTGAGATGTTCTGGGAGGGGCTTCAGTTCTAAAATGGGTGCTTCCTCTATCGATGGTTTAGGTGATGAGTTCACCATCTCAATGATTGGTTCAGTAGGAAGTGTCGATTCCTGATTAATCTGATTTTCTTTAAGTATTTCATTGACATCCTCAGACTCATGGATTAACCAGGGGTTAGACTCTAGGTCGACTTCATCATCACTAATGTCAATGGATTCATAAATACCATCTTGGACTACATTGACATCAGCATGAGAAGAAGATTCCTGTTCTAAGTTAAAAACATTAAGCTCAATGGTCATATTCCCAAAGGATAACTTCATTAGACCATTTCGACAATTGATTTCAGCATTGGCCGTAGCTAAGAATGGTCTTCCTAAAATGACAGGTATATGTCCTTTAGGATTCGCAACTGGCTCAGTCTCTAAAACAATAAAATCTACAGGAAAAATAAAATTTTCAACCTTTATCAGAACATCCTCGACCATTCCCTTAGGGATCCTGAGAGATCTATCGGCTAACTGTAATGTGATCCCAGTAGGTTGAAGTTTTTCTAATCCTAGTTGTTCATACACCGAATATGGAAGGATATTCACACTAGCTCCTAGATCTAGCAAGGCCTTTTTTATATTGGTTTCTCCAATAACACAAGAAATTGTTGGAGCTCCAGGGTCCTTATATTTAATTGGCACATGGCTAGATAGGTATGAACTGACACTTGCAGCCAAAAATGCTTTCTTTGGTACATTAGTGGTCCTTTTCCTAGTGCAGAGATCTTTTAAAAATTTGGCATAAGTTGGAACCTGATGGATTATATCTAAAAGAGGAATATTAACTTGGACTTGTTTAAATACCTCTAAAATTTTGTCTAAATGTTCAGATTTATTGGATTTCAGTCTGTTGGGAAAAGGAGCTCTAGGACTTTTAAGTACTGGACTAGGTGAATTTTCAGTTTCTGGTGCTTGAGGTTGAAAGGTAGTAGTTTTAGAAGGTGACTCGGCAGATGAGTCATCTATATCATCAAGTGCAACTACCTTATTGTCTATTTGTTTTCCTGATCTTAAGGTATGAATGGCATTTATACCATTAACTTGGTTTCCTTGTTGGGGTCGTGGACCATTTTGGTTCCTAGGATTTGGCTCATGTTGGCTAGGTAACCTACCATGTTCTCGTTCACTAATGGTCGAAGCCAGCTGACTTACTTGCATTTCCAGACGGGCTATAGCTTGGGTGTTATTATTTATGAGTTGACCCGTAGTTTGCATAAAGCTGGTATGTGTTTTCATCATGGCTTCTAGGCTTTTCTCTAAAGAGGTAATTTTTTTGTCATTATCATGGAAGCCTGGCGGGTTGTTCATCACTGGGTTGGACCTTAGATTTTGCTGATTGAAATTTTGATTACCTACATTAGGATTCTGGGACCATGAGAAATTCGGGTGATTCCTCCAACCTGGGTTATATGTGGGTGCATAAGGATTGTTCAATGGTCCTTGATAGGTGGCATTCACCTGTGCACACTCATTCGAGTAGGAACATTCTTCTAAGACATGGTTTGGTGCATTGCACCCTTTACACATGGGTGCAGATATTTGATTTACATTGGCTGGTCTCTGTAATTCTAAGGCTTCCAATCTACGTGTTAAGGTTGCAATCTTGGCCTCTGATGCTAAGGTTGGTTGAATTTGATGTATTCCTCCTCTTGAAGGTGTAGCTTTATCAGGTTCCCTAGTTGTTTCCCACTGTAAATTTTTCTCGGCTAGGTCTTCTAAGAATTGCCAAGCTTCAGTAGTTTCTTTGTCCATAAATTGACCTTGGCACATGGACTCTAGCATGGTTCTTGAGTTTGAATCTAACCCCTCATAGATGATCTGGCATAGTCTCCAAGTTTCTATTCCATGGTGTGGGCATTGGGTCAAAAGATTCTTGAAACGATCAAAGTACTTCCAAAATGATTCACCAGCTAGTTGGTAAAATTGATTTATTTCATTCCTAATCCTAGCTGTTTTATGATGGGGGAAATACTTTTTTAAAAATGTTCTCACAAAGCCCTCCCAGGTAGTGACAGAATAGTTTGGCAGACTATAAAGCCACTTCTTAGCATTGTCCTTAAGGGCAAAGTTGATTAATCTAAGTTTGACCTCATCCTCTGTTAATTGCAGTTTCATGGTTGCACATACCTCCTCAAATTCTCTAATAAATATATAAGCATCCTCTAATCCTGTGAATTTTGGAAGCATATTTATGATTTGAGGTTTGATTTCAAAATTGTTAGCTGTGGGTTGTGGCAACCTGATACAAGATGGTTGGATGGAGCCAACTGGATAACACAAATCCTTAAGGGTCATGGGTTGGATTGGTTCAGCCATTGGAACAACAGGAATTGACTCAATTCTAACTAGACGACCCGACACTCTTCTCCACACACTAGGTGTACGGTTCTCGATGTTTATATAATTTTTTTTTTTTTAATAAAATTTTTATGTATAAAGAAAAGAAAGAAAAGAGAAAAAGTTCTAAAGAGAAGATCCTAAGGAGTCCTAAATCTAAAGAAAAGTAACCAAATTAATTTAAATTTTAATTTTTTTTTTTTTTTTTTTCAAACAAGTGAATCAATAAATTAAACTCAATCTATCCTAGGGTTAACCTAAATCTAGACAGCTCCTAACTGTTCCAAGATGACCCTTCAAACCTTCCAAGTGGAGATTGATCAACTAGTTAGCCAGGTAAGTATAAGAGGTGGGAGGTTCACTCATCGTTGCCTTTCTAGACACCAAACGAGTTGGCCAGGCCAGCAACTGAACCAATTTAACAAACCACCCTCAGGGACTTGCCTAGACACCAACTAATCAAACAACTCAAACTTGGTAGAACTCTTAGGGTTCCTTGTCCTATTGAGCTCGAATTCCTTAAGGTTGACGTCTAATTGATTTTAAGATTAAAAGTCTAGGTAATGCAATATGATGGAGATGGTTTTTGGGCTAAGGAAGGGTAATGAAATCCCCACCTTATCTTGTTAATGGGTTGATGCCCTTAGATTAATTATGAAAATGCAAATACAAATAAACAAGATGACCAAGAATGTAAAAGATTTTAATTTAGAATTTTTTTTTTATTTTGATATTTTACTTCATGATTATGAAATGTCTTTTGTTTTGTTTTATATATATATTTTTTTTTGTGATTAAGTAAATTCAAATGATTAGGTCTAAAAGCAAAAGTAATTAACTAAAAATAATAAAAGAGAAATTAGAAGCGTACCTGAGTTTTCCAGCAATCACCAACTAAATATAGAAACCTAAAGAAAAAAGAAAGAGAGTTATAACGCACGAAGAACAAATATTTGAAAACAATTTAAAACGCCAAATCCCCGGCAACGGCGCCAAAAACTTGATGTTCAAATCTTAAAATTTGTAAATAAAACCGCAAGCGCACGGTGTGCAGAGTAGCACGACCAGCGAGTACGGGTCGATCCCACAGAGACTTGGTTTTAAAAATGATTTTCAAATCTATGCTCAAGCGAGCTTTAACAAAAATCGAAAGTCGAAAGTTGTTTGCTAAAAACAATAAGACTAAGGATCTAGGGTTTTTGAATCCACTAGATCTAGATTAGGGAATTCTACCTAGAATTTTTCTTAATGATCCTAACGACTACTCCTCTTGTCTTTCCCAAGCATAGATTATGAAGGGACTAAAGCCTAACGATAACCTATCAAGATTCTTTACAGGGGAGTAGTAACTAGGATCCCTTAGGGTTTTCTCCTCCTATGCACTGAATCAAGCATGAACTATGAAGGGACTCTGACCCAACTGTAGTTCATCAAAAATTCTTGACAAAAGAGGAAGAAAAAGAAACCCTAAGAAAAAGAAAGAACCCTATGTAAAATCCCTACTCATGATCTAGCTTCATCGCAAACCCTAGAAGGGATGCTTAGCTAGACATGATCTAAATCTACTTACAAAATTTAAATACAGAAAAATAAACTACCCTAATTTCATAAATTAAACTATCCTAATTGCATAAATTTAAACTGCATAATTTAAACTAACCTAATTGCATAAAATTAAATTGCATAAATTAAACTATCCTAATTGCAAGAAAAATAAATTGCATAATGTAAAGAGATGAAATTGCATAAAAATAAGATTTTATATATAAAAAAAATTTATTACAAAAACCTCAAAGCTCGAGGCTTGAAAAGAGAGCTAAAAACCCCATTATCTAGGGTTACAAGCTTGATCGGAAGGAAGAATACATAAAACAAGGGCCTTTGGGGGCTTTTTATAGGCATTTGGGGTTATAAGGTTTTCAAAACTTTCGATGTGGGACTAAGAGGTTTTAGGGGGTTTATGGTGCGCCGATGGGTCCATGGTCCATGCGCCTGTTGCTGTGGACCAGGCGGCTAACCAGATCACCAAATCAGTTGATTTTTGACCAATTTTGATCTGATTTGACTCGGGTTTGACCCAATTGAGTCTTCTTTCTTCATTCTTCAATTCTTGGGTCAATTTAACTCCGTTTTGCATAAAATTTGCGCCGTTGGAATCCTCTTTCCTTGTTCTTTCTATTGATGATCTCTTCTTCTGCAAAATATAATAACAAGTATCAATTTCTTAATAAAGTTAGATAATTTAGATATTAATTGATACTTTTTATGTCAATTTGTGACATAAATCAGTCAGCCATGGCCAACATCTCCCTTCCGCCCAGCCTGACCTTCATGTACATCAGGCCGGATGGTATGCTCCTCTCCGCTCGCATGGCATTGACGAGTTGGAGTGGATTGACGCATGAGGGGTTGGCTTCATCACCTCGGCCACCCTCCTCTACCACGGCATTGAGTCTTTCCTTCTTCGGGCAGTCCTTTGCCCTGTGCAGTCCACCACATATAAAACAACTAGAGAAAGTATTGGTTTTACCTTTCTCTTGTGCGCTAGTCTTGCCAACGCTTTGGCCATCTTCTCGGCCTTTGGATTTCTTCTGGGCAGCTGGCTTCCTGCCTTTGGACTTGGGCTTGCTAGTCCCTTCTGCACCCTCTACAGGCCGACTGATGCGAAAATCAACCAAGCCATCCACTGCAGCCATGGCCGATGGCAAGTCTTTCACACCTTGCCTCCGGAGTTCCATCTGCACCCACGGTTGCAAGCCAGATAGGAAATTAAATAGCCTATCCTCGTCCGACATGTTGCGGATGTCCAGCATCAACGAGCTGAATTCTTTGACATAGCTCCTCACCGAGCCCACATGTCGCAGCTTTTTCAAGGATTCCCACGCCAACCATGAAGTGTTGCAGGGTAGGAACTGGTCCTTCAGTTCTTTCTTAAGGGTCTCCCAAGCCTCGATCTTCGGTCTGCCCGCACTAGCATCATCGTCTAACCTGGTGCGCCACCATAACTTTGCATCTTTGGTTAGATACATGCTAGTAAGAGTTACCTTCTCTTT
>NC_026008.2:411197-416197 GCF_000442705.2 Elaeis guineensis | reverse complement strand
AGCTTTTCGTTGATATATTGTCGCCCCCGTAGCTCCTCCCGGATCAGAAGTTACGGCCGTTCGAAGCTTGTGCCACCATTTTGACGCTCCAACCCATTCCTCTGCGAATAAGTCCCTGACAGGGGTGCTAGGGGGTTCCGCATCCCAAGCTGGCCCCAACGCACGGGACGCGAGGCCAGGCCATCCGACGCCCGTGGCCCGTGAAGGCAGGGCGCGCGTCCCATCCCGCCCCGTTTGCAATTCTGCTCGGTCATCTGGAACCCCCGGGGTGGGAGTTGCCCGGATGCCCCGCTGGGGTGGTAGGGGGTTCCGCATCCCGGTTTGCCCCGGCTCGGGCCATCAAAACGGGATGCGCGACCTGACTGCCCGGAATATGAGTCCCTCACGTGCGGGATGCGAGACCCGGCCATCCACCGCCTGAAGCCCAGGGGGGCCGGGACGCGCGACCCGGCCCTCCCCGTTCGCAATGCCGCTCGGTCACTGGGAACCCCCGAGGTGGGATTTGCCCCGATGCCCCATCGGGGTATTAGGGGGTTCCGTGTCCCAAGCAGGCCACGACGCGCGGGACGCGAGCCCCGGCCATCCGGTGCTCGAGGCCCGTGAAGCCAGGATGCGCGTCCCATCCCGCCCCGTTTGCAATGCTGCTCGGTCATTTGGAACCCCCCGGGTGGGATTTGTCAGGATGCCCCGCTGGGGTGGTAGGGGGTTCTGCGTCCCGATTCTGCCGCAGCTCAGGCCATCGAAACGGGACGTGTGACCCGGCCGCTCAAACGTATGTCCCCCATGTGCGGGATGCGAGGCCCGGCCAACCACCGCGGGAAGCCCGCGAGGGTGGGGCGCGCATCCCGGCACTCCCCCATTTGCAATGCCGCTCGATCATTTGGAACCCCCGAGGTGGGATTTGCCTGGATGCGCCGCTGGGGTGGTAGGGGGTTCCGCATCCCGTGCAGCACGGGCGTGGCCCGTCGAAATGGGATGCGCGACCCGACTGCTTTGGGTCGAGCCCGCGGGATGCGAGTCGCGGGCATCCGCCGTCCGAAGCCCGCAAAGGCGGGATGCGCGTCCCGACCCCCGCTCCCTCGTCTGCAGTGCTGCTCGGCACTTTGGAACCCCCCGCGTAGGATTTGCTTGGGTGCTCCGCTGGGGTGGGTAGGGGGGTTGCTCGTCCCTAGCTTGCCCCGGCGTGCGGGACGCGAGGCCCGACCATCCGGCGCCCGAATTCTGCAAAGGTGGGGCACGCATCCCGTTTGCAATGCCGCTCGATCATTTGGAACCCCTTGGGGTGGGGGTCGCCCGGATGCCCCGCGGGGGTGTTAGGGGGTTCCACGTCCCGCTTTGGCCTGTCGATGGGGGATGCGCGACCCGGCCGCTCGGGGTCAAGTCCTCGGTGCACGGGACGCGAGTCCCGGGCACCCGACGTCCGAATCCCGCGAAGGCGGGAGGCGCATCCCGGCCCTCCCCGTTTGCAATGCTGCTCGATCATTTGGAACCCCCAGGGTGGGATCCGCCCGGATGCCCCGCTGGGGTGGTAGGGGGTTTCGCATCCCGCTTAGCCCAGGCTTGGCCCGCGGATGCGGGATGCACGGCCCGTCTGCCCGGGGACAAGCCCCCTCGGTGCGTGGGATGCGATGCCAGGCCATCCGCCGTCCGAAGCCCGCAAAGGCGGGACGCGCGTCCCGGCCCCCACTCCCCCGTCTGCAGTGCTGCTCGGCACTTTGGAACCCCCCGCATGGGATTTGCTTGGGTGCCCCGTTGGGGTGGGTAGGGGGGTTGCTCGTCCCTAGCTTGCCCCGGCGTGCGGGACGCGAGGCCCGTCCATCCGGCGCCCGAATTCCGTGAAGGTGGGGCACGCGTCCCGTTTGCAATGCCGCTCGATCATTTGGAACCCCTTGGGGTGGGGGTCGCCCGGATGCCCCACGGGGGTGTTAGGGGGTTCCACGTCCCGCTTTGGCCCGTCGATGGGGGATGCACGACCCGACCGCTCGGGGTCAAGTCCTCGGTGCACGGGACGCGAGTCCCGGGCACCCGGCGTCCGAATCCCGCGAAGGCGGGAGGCGCATCCCGGCCCTCCCCGTTTGCAATGCTGCTCGATCATTTAGAACCCCCGGGGTGGGATCCGCCCGGATGCCCCACTGGGGTGGTAGGGGGTTTCGCATCCCGCTTAGCCCGGGCTTGGCCCGCGGATGCGGGATGCACGGCCCGTCTGCCCGGGGACAAGCCCCCTCGGTGCGTGGGATGCGATGCCCGGCCATCTGCCGTCCGAAGCCCGCAAAGGCGGGATGCGCGTCCCGGCCCTCTCCATTTGCAATGCTACTCGATCATTTGGAACCCCCTGGGTGGGAGCCACCCGGACACCCCACTGGGGTGGTAGGGGGTTCGGCATCTGTGTCCCCACTCACTCAGCCCTTTGCTGTGGGCTGCCCGACCCCTTCGCCCTGGATGCCTGTCCCGGGCGTGCGGGTCTCGTTGCCCGGTCGTCTGCCCCCCGTATCCCCGCGTGCGTGGGAAGCGTGTCCCGGCCCTCCCCGCTTGCAATGCGGGTCGGCACTTTGGAACCCCCCGGGGTTGGATTCGCCCGGATCCCCCTTAGGGATGGTATGGGGTGCCCCTCCCCCGGCGCGCAGCATTGGCCCGAAATGTGCGGGGGTGGACGTGGGATGGTGTTCGTTGGCTGGGTTGAGCTCGCGCTCCTCGTCCAAGCGCTCAATCTCCCCGTCCACCTTCGGTCGTGTTCGCGGCCGCGCGTGTGCGGACTTGGGGGGGGGGGCATCTCTCGTTGGCCGGGTTGACCCGGTTCTCGCCATCCGTGGCCTCCAACCCCCTCGCCCCTTCGGTCTGTTCCGCGGCCTTATGCGCACGGACGGTGGGTTCTGCTCCACCCGCGGATATTTCGGTGATGCGTCCGCGCGCGCGCGGACTTGGACGGTGTTGGATGGCTCGTTTGGGCTCTCTTTCCCCGTCCATGCTCTCTCCGTCCCTCCCCAAACCTTTTCGCCCGATCATGCGGCCGCGCGCACGCGGAGATGGGACGGTGTTCATCGGCGGGGTAGGTCACGTGCTCCCTGTCTGTGGGCCCCATCCCCACCCTCCCTCGCCCCTTCGGTCAGCTCCGCGGCCCCACATGCGCAGACCTCGCATTGTGCCCCCAGCACAAATATTTCGGCAACGCGGCCGCGCGCGCGCGGATTTGGACGGTGATTGGTGGCCCGATTGATCACTCTTTCCCCGTGCTCGTTCTCGATCCCGCCCCACATTTTGGCTCGATTACGCGGCCGTGCGCGTGCGGACAGGGGACGGCGCTCGTAGGCAGGGTTGGCCCCGTGCGACCCGTCCATGGGCCCCGTCCCCCCCTCGCCCCTCCGATCTGTTCCGTGGCCCTTCGTGCGCGGACGTCGGATTGTGACCCCCAACAAATATTTCGGCAACGCGGCCTCCCGCGAGCGGGAATGGATGGCGTCGGGTGGCTCGACTGAGCTCTCTTTCCCTGTTCATGGTCTCGGTCCCTCCCCCCATTTGGGCTTGACTACGCGGCCGCACGCGTGCGGATACGGGGTGGTGTTCGTGGGCAGGTTTCATCCCGAGCGACCTGTCCAGGGGCTCCGTTCCCCCTCGACCCTTCGGTTGGTTCCGTGGCCCTTCGTGCGCGGACATCAGATTGCGCCCCCCCCCAAGGAATGCATCGGCGATGCGGCCGTGTGCACACGGACTGGGGATAGCGCCCCCCCAGCAAATACATCGACGATGCGGCTGCGTGCACGTGGACTCGGGCGGGTGCCCGATGGCTCGATCGAGCATGCTTTCGCAGTCCATGGTCCCGATCCCTCCCCACATTTTCGCTCGATTACACGCGGCCGCGCGTGTGCGGACAAGGGACGGTGTTCGTTGGCAGGGATGATCCCCTGCGACCTGTCCGTGGGCTCCGCCCCCCCATCGGTCTGTTCCGTGGCCCTTCGTGTGCGGACGTCAGATTGTGCCCCCCAACAAATATTTCGGTAACACGGCCGCACGCGCGTGGACGTGGGATGGTGTTCGTTGGCAGGGTTGGTCCCGTGCGACCCGCCCATGTGCGCTCCCTCCCCCCTTCGATTGGATCCGAGGCCCTTCGTGCGCGGGCATTGGATTGTGCCCCCCAACAAATATTTCAGTAATGCGGCCGCGCATGCGCGGACTTGGACGGCGCAGGACGCCTCGATTGATCTCTCTCTCCCGGACAATGGTCTCGATCCCTGATCACATTTTTGCTCGATTTTGCATCCGCGTGTGACGGTGTCCGATGGCAGTGTCAGTCTCGTGCTACCTACCCGTTGGCTCCGTCCCCCCTCTCGCCCCTTCGGTCGGTTCCACGGCCCTCCGTGTGCGGACTTCGGATTGTCCCCCTCCCCCCCCCACCCACCCAAATGTTTCGGGTGTTCTTGGGCGGGTTTGATCCCGTGCTACCTGTCGGTGGGCTCAGTCCACCCTCGCCCCTTCGATCGATTCCGTGGCCCTTTGTGCGTGGACTTCGGGTTGCATCCCCCTGCAAATATTGCGGCAACGCGACCGCATTCCCACAGACTTGGACCCCATAGGATGGCTCGATTGGGCTCTCCTTCCCTGTCCGTGGTATCGGTCCCTCCCCATATTTTCTCCCGATTACGTGGCCGGGCGCCCGCGGACATGGGATGGTGTTTGTTGTTGGGGCCGGTCCCGTGCGACATGTCCATGGGCTCGGACCCACCATCGCCCCTTCGGTCGGTTCCGTGGCCCTTCGCGTGCGGAAATCAGATGTCCCCCCCCACCCAAATATTTCGGTAATGCGTCCGCCCTCCCGCGGACTTGGATGGTGTTGGAAGGCTCGATTGTGCTCTCTTTCCCTGTCCGTGGTCTCGGTCCCTCCCCACATTTTCTCTCGATTATGCGTCCGCGTGCGTGCAGATGTTGGCCGATGTTTGATGGTAGGGTTGGCCTCGTGCAACCAGCCCTCGATCTCCATCCCCGCTGGCCCCTTCGGTCGGTTCCCT
>NC_026008.2:393697-403697 GCF_000442705.2 Elaeis guineensis | reverse complement strand
GCAAGTCCCGTAAGCATGCGAGGTGACTCGCACGTGCGATGGAGGGGGTCGGCCGCCGCACACGCGCGTCGGTCGCGGACAACCCCCGGAGCACCCACGGGCTCCGGTGTCGCCCCCTCGGGGCGGCCGCGGCGGTGCAAGGCAGGCCAGAGGGATGCGTGCGGAGTGAGATGCGAGTCTCGATCGTGCCACGGGGGGCCCGGATCTGACCGCACCCAACGACGAGTGTGCCGACGCCCGGGCTCGCCCGTAATGAGGCCGGCGGGCGACCGGACGCAGACTGAACCAAAGACGGGGCCCCCAAAGATAAAACGGCCCCAAAACCCACTAAAACAAAGGATTTTGGGCTCGAGCAATAGAGTGAATGGGTAAACCCCATTCACGGTCGTAGGGATCGAAACGAGCTTTCCGTTGATATATTATTGCCCCTGTAACTCCTCCCGGATCAAAAGTTACGGTCGTTCGATGTTTGTGCCACCATTTTGATGCTTCAACCCAGTCATCTAGGCTTCCTACTGCTTCACGGTCCTAGGGCTCGGAACGAGCTTTCCGTTGATATAGTCGCCCCCGTAGCTCCTCCCGGATCAAAAGTTACGGCCGTTGGAAACCTGTGCCACCATTTTGATGCTCCAACCCATTCATCTGGGCTTTTGCTACTTCACGATCGTAGGGCTCGAAATGAGCTTTCCGTTGATATATTGTCGCCCCCGTAGCTCCTCCCGGATCAGAAGTTACGGCCGTTCGAAGCTTGTGCCACCATTTTGATGCTCCAACCCATTCCTCTGTGGATAAGTCCCTGACAGGGGTGCTAGGGGGTTCCGCATCCCAAGCTGGCCCCGATGCACGAGACGCTAGGCCCGGCCATCCGGCGCCCGTGGCCCGTGAAGGCGGGGCGCGCGTCCCATCCCGCCCTGTTTGCAATGCTGCTCGGTCGTCTGGAACCCCCGGGGTGGGAGTTGCCCGGATGCCCCGCTGGGGTGGTAGGGGGTTCCGCATCCCGGTTTGCCCGGCTCGGGCCATCGAAATGGGATGCACGACCCAACTGCCCGGAATGTGAGTCCCCCACGTGCGGGATGCGAGACCCGGCCATCTACCGCCTGAAGCCCGGGGGGCCGGGACGCGCGACCCGACCCTCCCCGTTCGCAATGCCGCTCGGTCACTGGGAACCCCCGGGGTGGGATTTGCCCCGATGCCCCACCGGGGTTATAGGGGGTTCCGCGTCCCAAGCAGGCCATGACGTGCGGGACGCGAGCCCCGGCCATCCGGCGCCTGAGGCCCGTGAAGGCGGGATGCACGTCCCATCCCACCCCGTTTGCAATGCTGCTCGATCATTTGGAACCCCCCGGGTGGGATTTGCCAGGATGCCCCGCTGGGGTGGTAGGGGGTTCCGCGTCCCGATTCTGCCCCGGCTCGGGCCATCGAAACGGGACGCGCGACCCGGCCGCTCCGACGTATGTCCCCCACGTGCGGGATGCGAGGCCCGACCAACCACCACGGGAAGCCCGCGAGGGTGGGGCGCGCATCCCGGCACTCCCCCGTTTGCAATGCCGCTCGGTCATTTGGAACCCTCGGGGTGGGATTTGCCCAGATGCGCCGCTGGGGTGGTAGGGGGTTCCGCATCCCGTGCAGCACGGGCGTGGCCCGTCGAAATGGGATGCGCGACCCGACTGCTTTGGGTCGAGCCCGCGGGATGCGAGTCGCGGGCATCCGCCGTCCGAAGCCCGCAAAGGTGGGACGCGCATCCCGGCCCCCACTCCCCCGTCTGCAGTGCTGCTCGACACTTTGGAACCCCCCACGTGGGATTTGCTCGGGTGCCCCGCTGGGGTGGGTAGGGGGGTTCCAAAGTGCGGGGGCGGACGTGGGATGGTGTTCGTTGGCTGGGTTGAGCTCGCGCTCCCCGTCCAAGTGCTCAATCTCCCCGTCTACCTTCGATCGTGTTCGCGGCCACGCGCGCGCGGACTTGGGGGGGGGCATCTCTCGTTGGCCAGGTTGACCCCGTTCTCGCCATCCGTGGCCTCCAACCCCCTCGCCCCTTCGGCCGGTTCTGCGGCCTTATGCGCACGGACGGTGGGTTGTGCTCCACCCGCAGATATTTCGGTGATGCGGTCGCGCGCGCGCGGACTTGGACGGTGTTGGATGGCTCGTTTGGGCCTCTTTCCCCGTCCATGCTCTCTCCGTCCCTCCCAAACCTTTTCGCCCGATCACGCGGCCGCACGCGTGCGGAGATTGACGGTGTTCGTCGGCGGGGTAGGTCACGTGCTCCCTGTCCGTGGGCCCCGTCCCCACCCTCCCTCGCCCCTTCGGTCGGCTCCGCGGCCCCACGTGCGCGGACCTCGATTGTGCCCCCAGCACGAATATTTCGGCAACGCGGCCGCACGCGCGCGGATTTGGATGGTGATTGGTGCCCGATTGATCTCTCTTTCCCCGTGCTCGTTCTCGATCCCACCCCACATTTGGCTCGATTACGCGGCCGTGCGTGCGCAGACAGGGGACGGCGTTCGTAGGCAGGGTTGGCCCCGTGCGACCCGTCTATGGGCCCCGTCCCCCCTCGCCCCTCGGTCTGTTCCGTGGCCTTCGTGCGCGGACGTCGGATTGTGACCCCCAACAAATATTTCGGTAACGCGGCCGCCCGCGAGCGGGAATGGACGGCGTCGGGTGGCTCGACTGAGCTCTCTTTCCCTGTCCATGGTCTCGGTCCCTCCCCCCATTTGGCTCGACTACGCGGCCGCGCGCGCGCGGATACGGGGTGGTGTTCGTGGGCAGGTTTCATCCCGAGCGACCTGTCCAGGGGCTCCGTTCCCCCTCGCCCCTTCGGTTGGTTCCGTGGCCCTTCTGTGCGGACATCGGATTGCGCCCCCCCAAGGAATACATCGGCGATGCGGCCGCGTCACGCGACTGGGGATAGCGCCCCCCCCGACAAATACATCGGCGATGCGGCTGCGTGCACGTGGACTCGGGCGGGTGCCCGATGGCTCGATCGAGCATGCTTTCGCAGTCCATGGTCCCGGTCCCTCCCCACATTTTCGCTCGATTACATGCGGCCGCACGCCGCGGACAAGGGACGGTGTTCGTTGGCAGGGACGGTCCCCTGCGACCTGTCCGTGGGCTCCGCCCCCCCCCCCTCGGTCTGTTCCGTGGCCCTTCGTGCGCGGACGTCGGATTGTGCCCCCCAACAAATATTTCGGTAACGCGGCCGCGCGCGCCGGACGTGGGATGGTGTTCGTTGGCAGGGTTGGTCCCGTGCGACCCGCCCATGTGCGCTCCCCCCCCTTCGGTTGGATCCGAGGCCCTTCGTGCGCGGGCATCGGATTGTGCCCCCCCAACAAATATTTCGGTAACGCGGCGCGCGCGCGCGGACTTGGACGGCGCAGGATGCCTCGATTGATCTCTCTCTCCCGGACAATGGTCTCGGTCCCTGATCACGTTTTTGCTCGATTTCGCATCCGCGCGCGACGGTGTCCGATGGCAGTGTCGGTCTCGTGCTACCTGCCCGTTGGCTCCGTCCCCCCTCTCGCCCCTTCGGTCGGTTCCGCGGCCTCCGTGTGCGGACTTCGGATTGTCCCCCTCCCCCCCCACCCACCCACCAAATGTTTCGGGTGTTCTTGGGCGGGTTTGGTCCCGTGCTACCTGTCGGTGGGCTCAGTCCACCCTCGCCCCTTCGATCGGTTCCGTGGCCCTTTGTGCGCGGACTTCGGGATGCGTTCCCCCGCAAATATTGCGGCAACGCGGCCGCGCTCCCACGGACTTGGACGCCGTAGGATGGCTCGATTGGGCTCTCCTTCCCTGTCCGTGGTATCGGTCCCTCCCCACATTTTCTCTCGATTACGTGGCCGGGCGCCCGCGGACATCGGATGGTGTTCGTTGTTGGGGCCGGTCCCGTGCGACATGTCCATGGGCTCGGACCCACCATCGCCCCTTCGGTCGGTTCCGTGGCCCTTCGTGCGCGGAAATCGGATGTCCCCCCCCACCCAAATATTTCGGTAATGCGTCGCCCTCCCGCGGACTTGGACGGTGTTGGAAGGCTCGATTGTGCTCTCTTTCCCTGTCCGTGGTCTCGGTCCCTCCCCACATCTTCGCTCGATTGCGCGTCCGCGCGCGCCGGATGTTGGCCGGTGTTCGATGGTAGGGTTGGCCTCGTGCAACCAGCCCTCGGTCTCCATCCCCGCTGGCCCCTTCGGTCGGTTCCCTGGCCCTTCGCGTGCGGACTTCGGCTTGCGCTCCACCCGCCAATATTTTGGTAATGCTCCGCGTGCGCACGGACTTGGACGGTGTTCGATGGATCGCTTGAGCTCCCACGCCCCTGCCGAGGTATCCATCCCTCCCCGCTCCTTCTCTGGATTACACGGCCGCGCGCCCGCGGACCGGGGACGGTGTTCGTTGTCAGGGTTGGGCCTCGAGCTACCTGTCCATGGTCCCCGTCCCCCCTCGCCCCTTGCTTGCGCGGACCACGGATTGTGCCTTGCCCCCAAATATCTCCGCTACGCGGCCGCATGCGCGGACCCAGATGGTGCGACCCCCATATCTCGGCATTGCTGCTTTTCGATATCTCTGCTCGGCGGTGCTCCGCTGTCGGTTGCCCGATGACGATCCTCCCTCGTGCATTCTCGGGCCGCAAGGCTCCACGTGCGCGGGGTGGGCGTCGGGCGCGACGCGGCCGCGACCGTGTTGGCACGTGAGCGGTCTCGGATTCGCATCCAGCGCTGGTCTCCCTGCCTCGCCGCAGCCAACCGCCGGTGGGTGCTTCCCTTCACTCTTGCTCGGATGACATTTCTCGTGTCCCGTTGCAGCACGCTAGTTGCCCGTGTGGCCTACCCCCTCGGTTCGGTGGGGGGGGAGGGGACTCGTCGACGTCCCATGTGCCCCTTCTGACTCCCCGCCTTCATTGAGGCGGTGGGGGGCGGACCTCGTGCGGTCCTCGAGCGCCCTTGGTGGGGGCCCTATTGTGGCCTCCCGTTCCATCGGGCCGCTCTTGTCGCCTCGATCTCTCGTGGATTCGGTGGATGCGTCGGGGCCGGGGCCCCTCTGCCTCGTGTCCCGTCTCCAGATCGGTCGGTTACTGTTGCCCGGCCCGATGTGACGACGTCCGGCCCGCCCCAGGCCTCTCCCTCTCGGAGGGGGATATGGTGGGGGGCAGGGATTCGGCGTCGCTGGAGGATGTGCTACCTGGTTGATCCTGCCAGTAGTCATATGCTTGTCTCAAAGATTAAGCCATGCATGTGTGAGTATGAACTAATTCAGACTGTGAAACTGCGAATGGCTCATTAAATCAGTTATAGTTTGTTTGATGGTACATGCTACTCGGATAACCGTAGTAATTCTAGAGCTAATACGTGCAACAAACCCCGACTTCGGAAGGGATGCATTTATTAGATAAAAGGTCGACACGGGCTCCGCCCGGTTCTCCGATGATTCATGATAACTCGACGGATCGCACGGCCCATGTGCTGGCGACGCATCATTCAAATTTCTGCCCTATCAACTTTCGATGGTAGGATAGGGGCCTACTGTCACAGGGCTGAAGCCTTGGACACGGGCTTGGCACGGGCGCAGGCAGCACCGTGCCATGCCTTGCTGGCAGTGGGGCTCGGTGCAGCATTGTGCGCAGGAGGGCGCACATCTTCGGGACGGCACACCGAAGGAGCGCGCGCATGGCGATGATGCGCGGCATGGGTGCGCAGGCTAGGCGCACCTCGGCCTGGGTTCGGCCAGAAGGACTCGGCTCTGTCTGCGGGCATGGGCGCAGCACAACTCGGGCATGAGCGTGGCACAGCTCGGGCGCAGGCGCGGCACTGCATGGACGCAGGCGCGGCACTGCTTGTGGGCACATATGTAATTGCTCGGGCAGGGCACGGCGCGGGCGACGTGCGCAGGAGACGTGCGCGCGCAGAAAGCGGAGGCGTGCGCGCGCAGGTCGGAGGTGCACGCGGTCGGGCACGCATGCACGCCAGGCTGCGGTTGCTGGCGGTTCCTTGCGGTTCCGGACGTGGCTGACTGGGACTTGCAGTTGCTGGTGGTTGGACGGTTCGGCCAACTACCCAGCAAAGTGGGCGCTACCAGGGAGTGGGCGCGCACTGCCAGGAAGTGGGCGAGTGGCCCACGGCCAGAGAGATATAAAGGCCTGTCGGCCAAGGCTGAGGGAGGCAGCCGAGAGAGGGAAAATCAGCCAAGGAAGGGTGTTTCCATAGGCTGTGAGAGAGCATTCTGTGTAACCTGGGAGGGTTTTGAGTGCTCTGTACACCAGGGTGAGAGGGTGAGAGACCTCTTGCATGAGGCAGGTGTGTCCTTTGTACTTTTGAGAAGAAAAGCAAGAAAGGTTGGGGGTTTTTCCCTGTAAATACTTGTGTCTCATACCTTGGGGTGTTGGCTGGCTAAGGGAGTTAGCGCCATCACGGAAGCAATTTTGGAAGCTAAAATTGCCCCGTGACAGTTGGTATCAGAGCCCGGTTGCCTGAACAATGGCTGGTGGATCCGGTTTGGATGCTGTTCGAGAGCGGGTAACAATCATCGAGCAGGTACTCGGTGAAGTCCCAGAGGAGTTGGAACGCCCGCTGATATCCAAATTGGATGAGCTCGAGGAAAGGCTGAGCACACTTCAATCTCGGTTTGAAGAAGTAAGTGCCGTTCTAGCCTCTCGTGTTAGCATTGCAGAGAGCGAAATGGGAGTGCTCAAGACAGCGTTCTGCAGCCCGGGTGCCATTGCTGCAGAACCATCCCGCTCAATGAAGGTGCCGGAGCCAAAGGCCTTCGAGGGGGAGCGCGATGCTAAGGCCATCGAGAATTTTCTATGGGACATGGAGCAGTACTTCGTCGCTGCAAGAGTCCCTGATAAAGAGAAGGTAACTCTTACTAGCATGTATCTAACCAAAGATGCAAAGTTATGGTGGCGCACCAGGTTGGATGATGATGCTAGTGCGGGCAGACCGAAGATCGAGACTTGGGAGACCCTTAAGAAAGAACTGAAGGACCAGTTCCTACCCTGCAATACTTCATGGTTGGCGCGGGAATCCTTGAAAAAGCTGCGACATGTGGGCTCGGTGAGGAGCTATGTCAAAGAATTCAGCTCGTTGATGCTGGACATCCGCAACATGTCGGATGAGGACAGGCTATTTAATTTCCTGTCCGGCTTGCAACCGTGGGCGCAGATGGAACTCCGGAGGCAAGGCGTGAAAGACTTGCCCTCGGCCATGGCTGCAGCGGATGGCTTGGTTGATTTTCGCATCAGTCGGCCTGTAGAGGGTGCAGAAGGGACTAGCAAGCCCAAGCCCAAAGGCAGGAAGCCAGCTGCCCAGAAGAAATCCAAAGGCCGAGAGGATGGCCAAAGCGTTGGCAAGGCTAGCGCACAAGAGAAAGGTAAAACTAGTACTTTCTCTGGTTGTTTTATATGTGGTGGACCGCACAGGGCAAAGGATTGCCCGAAGAAAGAAAGACTCAATGCCGTGGTAGAGGAGGGCGGCCGAGGTGATGAAGCCAACCCCTCACGCGTCAATCCACTCCAACTCGTCAATGCCATGCGAGCGGAGAGGAGCATACCATCCGGCCTGATGTACATGAAGATCAGGCTGGGGGAAAGGAGATGCTGGCCATGGCGGACACAGGCGCAACACACAACTTCATGACCGAGCGGATTGCGCATGTGCTCGGGCTGAAGGTGACAAAGAGCAGCAGCAAGATCAAAGCTGTGAACTCAGTGGCTCGTGATGTTGCTGGGATAGCTACTGGCGTCCAGGTATCCCTTGGGTCTTGGACTGGTGTCCTCGGTTTCACTATTGTTACATTGGATGATTTTGATATCATTCTGGGTATTGAGTTCTTTGTGCAAGCAAAGGCAGCTTTGCTGCCGCATCTGGGTGGGCTAATGTTGCTGCATGAAGAATACCCTTGCTTCATCTCGAGTGTGGCTAACCCTCCAGCAAAGAATGGAGGAACATCTGGTGCGATGTTGTCAGCCTTGCAGGTAAAGCATGGGCTGAGACGAGGTGAAGCTACCTTCCTGGTGGCCTTGGTGGAAATGAAGGAAGGAGTCATGGCGGAAGTTCCAATGAAGTGGCTGACCTGCTGCAGAAGTATGCAGACTCATGCCAGCCGAACTGCCAAAGGAACTTCCACCAAGGAGAACAACTGACCACAAGATCGAGTTGGTGCCGGGGGTGAAGGCACCAGCCCAAGCGCCCTATCGCATGAGTCCCTTGGAGCTGGGGGAGCTGCGCAAGCAATTGACTGAGCTGCTGGATGCCGGCTTGATCCAGCCTTCCAAAGCACCTTATGGAGCCCCGGTGCTGTTTCAAAGGAAGAAGATGGCTCGCTGCGCATGTGCATAGATTACAGGGCCCTGAACAAGGTAACGGTGAAGAATAAGTACCCTATCCCCCTTGCGGCTGATCTCTTTGACAGATTGGCCAAGGCAACATTCTTCACCAAGCTGGACCTGCGCTCCGGATATTGGCAGGTTCGCATCGCAGAAGGAGATGAAGGGAAGACCACCTGTGTAACTCGTTATGGAGCTTTTGAGTTCCTTGTAATGCCCTTCGGGCTGACGAATGCGCCAGCCACTTTCTGCAACCTTATGAATGAAGTTTTTTATGACTACCTTGATGAGTTTGTGGTCGTTTATCTTGACGATATTGTCATTTACAGTGAGTCATTGGAGGATCATTTGATTCACTTGGAGAAGGCACTTTCACGGTTGAGACAGCACCGACTCTATGTCAAACGTGAAAGTGCGAGTTTGCCAAGCAAGAGATAAGCTTCCTTGGGCACAAGATTGGACATGGTCAAGTGCGCATGGATGAGGCCAAGGTGCGTGCGGTTGTGGAGTGGCCGGCACCTACCAAGGCAACCGAACTAAGGTCCTTCCTTGGTTTGGCTAACTATTATCGCAGATTTGTGCAGGGATATGCCAAGAAGACAGCCCCTTTGACAGATCTGTTGAAGAAGGATAGGCCTTGGGCATGGACGCATGCATGCCAAGAAGCCTTTGACAAGGTAAAGAAGGCTATGGCGTCCGAACCAGTTTTGTTGCTGCCTAACTTCGAGAAGCCCTTCGAAGTAGTCACGGATGCAAGTGACCGAGCACTAGGAGGAGTGCTGATCCAAGATGGGCATCCAGTGGCCTTTGAGAGCAGAAAACTCAAAGAAGCTGAAGGAAGATACTCTGCACATGAGAAGGAAATGCTGGCGGTTGTCCATTGCTTGCGGGTATGGCGAGTGTACCTGCTGGGCAGCCACTTCATTGTAAAGACCGACAATGTCGCCAACACTTTTTCCAGACGCAGCGCAAACTTTCTGCCAGGCAGGCGCGCTGGCAAGAGATGCTGGCAGAGTATGACTTTGCTTGGGAGCATCGGCCTGGTAGGCAAAACCAGGTGGCCGATGCATTGAGTCGGCGTCAAACCGAAGAGGTGACTGCTGCAGCAATGGTGCAGATCCAGGGAGATCTACTGCAGCGGGTCAAGGAGCAAGCGCCATCTGATCCAGAATATCAATGCTTGGTACAGCAAGTCCGGGATGGCTTGGTGCGGCGTTATTGGCTGGAATCAGATCTGCTGCACTCTAGAGGTAACAGATTATATGTCCCTCTTGGTGCAGGATTACGGGAGGAAATCTTGAAGGAATGCCATGACAGCAAGTGGGCTGGTCATCCGGGTCGCGAACGGATGCTGGCTTTGGTGGAGCGCAGTTATTATTGGCCGCGCATGGAGCAGGATGTCGAGGCATATGTCAAGACATGTCTTGTGTGCCAACAAGACAAGGTGGAGAGGCAGCGTGCAGCAGGATTGCTTCAGCCACTGCCCATTCCAGAGAAGCCGTGGGTGTCAGTCAGCATGGACTTCATCAGCGGTTTTCCTTTGGTGGATGGAATGGCATCGGTCATGGTTGTAGTGGACCGATTCTCCAAATATGGGGTGTTCATCCCGGCCCCAAAAGCATGCTCAGCAGAGGTGGCTGCAGAGCTTTTCTATAAACAGGTGGTCAAGTACTTCGGCTTGCCGGAGGACATTGT
>NC_026008.2:381197-383697 GCF_000442705.2 Elaeis guineensis | reverse complement strand
CCCCGCTGGGGTGGTAGGGGGTTCCGCGTCCCGGTTTGCCCCGGCTCGGGCCATCGAAACGGGATGCGCGACCCGACTGCCCGGAATGTGAGTCCCCCACGTGCGGGATGCGAGACCCGGCCATCCACCGCCTGAAGCCCGGGGGGGCGGGACGCGCGACCCGGCCCCCCCCGTTCGCAACGCCGCTCGGTCACTGGGAACCCCCGGGGTGGGATTTGCCCCGATGCCCCGCCGGGGCATTAGGGGGTCCCGCGTCCCAAGCAGGCCACGACGCGCGGGACGCGAGCCCCGGCCATCCGGCGCCCGAGGCCCGTGAAGGCGGGACGCGCGTCCCATCCCGCCCCGTTTGCAATGCTGCTCGGTCATTTGGAACCCCCCGGGTGGGATTTGCCAGGATGCCCCGCTGGGGTGGTAGGGGGTTCCGCGTCCCGATTCTGCCCCGGCTCGGGCCATCGAAACGGGACGCGCGACCCGGCCGCTCCGACGTTTGTCACCCACGTGCGGGATGCGAGGCCCGGCCAACCGCCGCGGGAAGCCCGCGAGGGTGGGGCGCGCGTCCCGGCACTCCCCCGTTTGCAATGCCGCTCGGTCATTTGGAACCCCCGGGGTGGGATTTGCCCGGATGCGCCGCTGGGGTGGTAGGGGGTTCCGCATCCCGTGCAGCACGGGCGCGGCCCGCCGAAACGGGATGCGCGACCCGGCTGCTTTGGGTCGAGCCCGCGGGACGCGAGTCGCGGGCGTCCGCCGTCCGAAGCCCGCAAAGGCGGGACGCGCGTCCCGGCCCCCGCTCCCCCGTCCGCAGTGCTGCTCGGCACTTTGGAACCCCCCGCGTGGGATTTGCTCGGGCGCCCCGCTGGGGTGGGTAGGGGGGTTGCTCGTCCCTAGCTTGCCCCGGCGTGCGGGACGCGAGGCCCGGCCATCCGGCGCCCGAATTCCGCGAAGGCGGGGCGCGCGTCCCGTTTGCAATGCCGCTCGATCATTTGGAACCCCCCGGGGTGGGGGTCGCCCGGATGCCCCGCGGGGGTGCTAGGGGGTTCCACGTCCCGCTTTGGCCCGTCGATGGGGGATGCGCGACCCGGGCGCTCGGGGTCAAGTCCTCGGTGCACGGGACGCGAGTCCCGGGCACCCGGCGTCCGAATCCCGCGAAGGCGGGACGCGCGTCCCGGCCCTCCCCGTTTGCAATGCTGCTCGATCATTTGGAACCCCCGGGGTGGGATCCGCCCGGATGCCCCGCTGGGGTGGTAGGGGGTTCCGCGTCCCGCTTAGCCCGGGCTTGGCCCGCGGATGCGGGATGCGCGGCCCGTCTGCTCGGGGACAAGCCCCCTCGGTGCGTGGGATGCGATGCCCGGCCATCCGCCGACCGAAGCCCGCAAAGGCGGGACGCGCGTCCCGGCCCTCCCCGTTTGCAATGCTGCTCGATCATTTGGAACCCCCGGGGTGGGAGCCGCCCGGACGCCCCGCTGGGGTGGTAGGGGGTTCGGCATCCGCGTCCCCACTCGCTCGGCCCTTTGCCGTGGGCTGCCCGACCCCTTCGCCCCGGATGCCTGTCCCGGGCGCGCGGGTCTCGTTGCCCGGTCGTCTGCCCCCCTATCCCGGGCGCTCGGGGTCAAGTCCTCGGTGCACGGGACGCGAGTCCCGGGCACCCGGCGTCCGAATCCCGCGAAGGCGGGACGCGCGTCCCGGCCCTCCCCGTTTGCAATGCTGCTCGATCATTTGGAACCCCCGGGGTGGGATCCGCCCGGATGCCCCGCTGGGGTGGTAGGGGGTTCCGCGTCCCGCTTAGCCCGGGCTTGGCCCGCGGATGCGGGATGCGCGGCCCGTCTGCTCGGGGACAAGCCCCCTCGGTGCGTGGGATGCGATGCCCGGCCATCCGCCGTCCGGAGCCGGCAAAGGCGGGACGCGCGTCCCGGCCCTCCCCGTTTGCAATGCCGCTCGATCATTTGGAACCCCCGGGGTGGGAGGCGCCCGGACGCCCCGCTGGGGTGGTAGGGGGTTCGGCATCCGCGTCCCCACTCGCTCGGCCCTTTGCTGTGGGCTGCCGGTTCCGCGGCCTTATGCGCACGGACGGCGGGTCGTGCTCCACCCGCGGATATCTCGGTGACGCGGCCGCGCGCGCGCGGACTTGGGCGGCGTTGGATGGCTCGTTTGGGCCCTCTGTCCCCGTCCATGCTCTCTCCGTCCCTCCCCAAACCTTTTCGCCCGATCACGCGGCCGCGCGCGCGCGGAGATGGGACGGGTGTTCGTCGGCGGGGTAGGTCACGTGCTCCCTGTCCGTGGCCCCCGTCCCCACCCTCCCTCGCCCCTTCGGTCGGCTCCGCGGCCCCACGTGCGCGGACCTCGGATTGTGCCCCCAGGACGAATATTTCGGCAACGCGGCCGCGCGCGCGCGGATTTGGACGGTGATTGGTGGCCCGATTGATCTCTCTTTCCCCGTGCTCGTTCTCGGTCCCGCCCCACATTCCGGCTCGATTACGCGGCCGCGCGCGCGCGGACACGGGAC
>NC_026008.2:32500-47500 GCF_000442705.2 Elaeis guineensis | reverse complement strand
CATGTTGATCATATCAACATGTTTCTATACTAGCTACATCTAATGTATGTATTAAATAATAGATCAGATCTATTACCTTGCAAGTTAGACGCTCTAACCTCACTGATCCGGGCTTAAGGATGATGTTGCAAGCCGCACACGCATCCGACCTCTAGGAGTCATCCACACGAGCCCACGAATCTCGATCAGAAGTCCTGCTTCAGGAAATCAGCACAGTATGCTAGTACTGCGCTGATCCTTCTTTGATGGTTGATCAGGTGCCTCCTTCTTCTTGATTTGGACTCTTCCAAAGATGAAAAGTAGAAGGAGGAGTTTCAAATCTGAGACACTCTCAGAAAACTCAAGATGGAGGGAGGAAAGATATGAAAACAAAAACCCAAGAAGAAGACCCTCTTCTTCTTCACGTTTTTCTCTCTAGACACCCAAACTTGCATCTTTTATATCTCCACGACCCAAAGGTATTTCTCTCTGATTTTTGGATGGCAGAAAGGCCTCTCAAAAAACTATCTCCCCTTAAAATTTCACAAAGAAACGCATCTTATATAGAGAGATATGATAGAGTCCTTGTCTAGGTCAAACACCTAGTCAAGGCTTATCCAAACATGGCAAGTTAAGGGACGCCCAACTCTTGAGCACCTCCTCCATATTTTCGTGCATGGATCACCAGAAAAGGGTGTATAATGTAAACCCTAAAAGCCACAAAAATTTCAAAAAAAATTTGGATAAATTCGGTGCAAAACTGAAAGAGTTTTGGATTTCTAAAACTCTATCTCATAGAATTCGAAATCCAAACTTATTCCTTTTAGATTTGATCCAAATCACCTTCCATGTAAGAAAGAAGAGAGGAGACCTTTTGTGAACGTGGGAGAGATCTAGGAGAGGGCTTTTGTCACACAAAATAAGTGGAGATTGGCGTTGAATAAGAGAGAGCGCGTGGAGAAGGTTTATGTGGCGCAAGGTGGAATCCTAGTCCTACTATGATTCTGTCTCATAACTTGTTTTAATTTGATTTCCCAAACCAAATCAAATCAAAATTAGATCAACCCAATTAAAATAGGTCTTAACTCAATTAAGAATCTAATTTAATCAGATTTAAATTAGATTTAAATCTGATTTAATTTTCTAATCAAATTAGAAATTAGATTGACCCAAGTCCTAGTTGAACTAGGACTAGTCTTTCCTTGTACTTGGCTTATCCAATAAACCAATTGGACTTGATCCAATCAAGCCCAAACCAAATCTAATTAAATCATATTTAATTAGACTTAATCTCAGCCCATTGGCTTAATCAAATTAAGCCAATTAGCAATCAAATTGCTAATCGATCCTCCTGCAACACTTGCACTGGGTTAAATGTCAATCGTATTGATTATTTAACCCTATAATGATTCTTAATCATTGATCAACCATCCGATCGGATCATGAACTCTAATGTGTGTGACCTCATAGGTCCGAACCTAAGCCGGTAGCATAGAAACAAATTCCTATACCAATCGAAGTGACCATCTAGCAATGATACCCGACGATCGGATAGGTCGAATGTGTAGAACAACATCCTTAGAACCCATGCGGATATAGTTTTCATATAATTCATCCCCTTGACCAAAATGATCATAGGACACCCCAGAGCTCAACTGTCAACTCTGATCAGGTTGTCCATATTGTATTTCAAAATATCAAATCCATCTGATGGATTACCCTGGCCAAGGTTTTGCTAAATTGAAATACAGCGACTCATTCTTCTCCAACTCTTGGAGTGGTCAATCCCATCTCGATCACACTCTGACTTCGCAAGTACTTGACTGTGCCCGGAAGCCTTCCGTCCCTGAATTAGAAATTCAGTTAGTCCAGTACCAAAGCACAGTGAGTTGCTTGCAAGCCAATGAGGCGATCTCAAGTCTAAGGGACATTTATACCTATATCCCATCAGAGACATTCTCGACAGCAGAATGCTCTAGAGTTGGTCACGTTCAATGACGATGTACCTTTACATCTCACCTGTATGCCATACCAGTGTCCCCATACTCCTTGGTTAAGAGGACAACCAACCCATATGGCCTACAGCGACCTATGCTTGATAGAAGCTGTCGTCCTTATTAACAGCCTATCATTTGGTCGTGAACAGTTTTAAGGACTAATCGATAAATCCTCTCTTTATCAAACTTAAATAGTCCTAAGGACTTCATCATAACAACGGAGTTCATTAGAAGATGAAAGCTTATGATGAAAATGCGAAATATATTTTATTTATTAACAAATCAATTGCAATACTTGGTTGCTCAACCGTCAACAGCTTGACGATTGGCTTTTTGGGACACATTTCCCAACAACTCCCACTTGTCCTAAAGCCACTCGGCACAGTATCTAATACCCATCTTCGACTTGTGGTTGTCGAACTCCTTTATTGCCAGGGCTTTAGTGAAGGGGTCGGCTAGGTTCTCCTTTCCATCGATCTTCTGAAGATCGACATCACCTCGATCTACGATCTCTAGGATCAGGTGGAAGCGGTGCAAGATGTGCTTCGTCCGCTAATGTGCTTTGGGTTCCTTCACCTGAGCTATGGCACCAGTGCTGTCGCAGTAGAGCAGGACTGGACCATCGAGAGAGGGTGCTACTCCGAGCTCGTTGATGAATTTCCTCAACCACACAGCTTCCTTCGCGGCATCTGATGCTGCGATATACTCCGCTTCACAAACAGAGTCTGCCACAGTATGCTGCTTGGAACTCTTCCAACAGATGGCTCCACCATTCAGAGTAAAGATATAACCCGACACGCTCCTGCTGTCATCATGGTCAGATTGAAAGCTAGAGTCTGTGAACCCCACAAGTTTCAGATCTAACTTGCCATAAACCAACCATTGGTCCTTAGTATTTCTTAAATACTTAAGGATGGCTTTAAACACTTTTCAGTGATTCTCTCCAGGATCAGATTGGTATCTACTCACTACTCCTAGTGAGTATGCCACATCTGGTCTTGTACATGTTATGGCGTACATGATAGATCCCACGGCTGAAGCATATGGGACTCTACTCATACGCTCTCTCTCTTCAGGAGTTGTCGGACAATCCTTCTTAGAGAGAGAAATTCCATGGTCTATCGGTAGATAGCCCTTCTTGGAATTCTCCATGCTGAACCTCTTCAGCACAGTGTCTATGTACATGGACTGGGATAACCCAAGCATCCTTTTAGATCTATCCCTATAGATCTTCATCCCTAGGATGTAGGATGCTTCACCCAAGTCCTTCATGGAGAACTGTGATGACAACCAAACTTTTATTCCCTGTAGTGCGGGGATGTCATTCCCGATTAAGAGAATGTCATCCACGTACAAGACAAGGAATACCACAACTGGACCATTTGCCCATTTATAGATGCAGGGATCTTCTCCATTCTTAATGAAGCCATACGTTTTGATCACCTTATCAAAATGCATATTCCAACTCCGAGAAGCTTGCTTCAATCTATAAATGGATCTCTGAAGCTTGCACACCTTGGACTCATCTGTGGATGTAAACCCCTCAGGTTGTATCATATACACCTCTTCGGTCAGCTCTTCATTAAGAAAAGCTGTCTTTACATCCATCTGCCAGATCTCATAATCTAGATGGGCAGCTATTGCAAGCATTATCCGAATAGATTTGAGCATTGCCACAGGAGAAAATGTCTCGTCATAGTCAATACCATAACGTTGACGATACCCCTTGGCAACCAGACGGGCTTTATAGGTCTCCACCTTTCCGTCTGCGCCCCTTTTCCTTTTGAAGACCCATTTACACCCAATGGGTTTAACCCCTTTAGGTGGGTCAACCAATGTCCATACATCGTTGACCTTCATGGACTCCATTTCGGATTTCATGGCTTCAAGCCATTTCTCGGAATCAGATCTTTGCATAGCATCCATATAGGTGATCGGATCCTCATTATTCTCATCAAGTTCGATGGGATCACCGTCCCGGACCAAGAAACCGTAGTATCTGTCCGGTTGATGCGGTACTCTATCGGATCACCTTAATGGTGCAGGTATATTGGGCTCCGGATCTGATCTAATCATATCCGACTCAGGTTTAGCTATTGGTGTCGGTCCTTCTACCTGTTGAACTTCATCAAGTTCAACCTTAGAGGCAACGGTTCCTTCACCAAGGAACTCCTTTTCTAAAAAGATTGCCTTAAGGCTGACGAACACCTTTTGAACATCAGCATGGTAGAAAAAATATCCTTTTATCTCTTTGGGGTACCCTATGAATGAGCATTTGTCAGACCTAGGTTCAAGTTTGTCTGTGACTAATCGTTTGACATAGGCCGGGCACCCCCAGACCCTAAGGTGTGAAAGTACTGGCTTACGCCCTATCCATATCTCATATGGAGTCTTAATTACAGACTTACTTGAAACCCCATTTAATAGATAACAAGCCGATTCGAGTGCATATCCCCAGAAGGATATCGGCAAGCTAGCAAAACCCATCATGGATCGGACCATGTCTAACAGAGTCCGATTCCTCCTTTCAGACACACCATTATGCTGTGGTGTTCCTGGAGGAGTCCATTGAGAGAGAATCCCACTCTCTCCTAGATATGTGAGAAACTCACTAGAAAGGTATTCTCCTCCTCGATCAAATCGAAGAGTTTTAATACTCTTCCCAGTTTATTTTTCTACTTCACTTCAGAATCGTTTGAACATTTCAAATGAATCTGACTTATGTTTCATCAGATAGACATATCCATATAGGTATAGGTCATTCATGAAAGCTATGAAGTAGAAATATCCACCTCTAGCACTGGTGCTCATGGGCCCACATACATCAGTATGTACTAGGCCCAAGAGCTCAGTAGCTCTCTCACCTTTTCCAGTAAAAGGTGACTTGGTCATTTTACCAAGAAGACAGAACTCACAGGTTGGAAGTGATTCACAATCACTGACTTTGAGAATTCCCTCTTGAGTCAATCTGTTTATTCTGTTCTTATTTATATGACCTAGCCTCCAATGCCATAAGTAGATATTTGACACACTATCTAATCTAGGGTGCTTGCCAGTAGAATAGACTCTTATCAGGCTTGATCTTTTTGGTCTGACTCTGCACAGATGTCCCAGCCTGAACTTGCACCTTCTTGACTTTCTTCTTCTTGTTCTTCTTTCCTTTCTCAAAGGGTCGAGAACCAGAAGATGAACCTCCCACTGAGTTCACTGAGTTCACCGACTCCTTGAGGAGTTGGTGATCCTTCTCAAAGTTTTGAAGCAACCCCATTAACCCATGGTAGTTTACTTCAGGCTTTGTCATTCTATAATGAGTGAGGAATGGGAGACAAGACTTGGGCAGCGAGTTCAGTATTGCATCTTTCCCAAGCTGCTCATGCAAGGGAAAGCCGAGCTTGCTCAATCATTCCATCAACTCGATCATGTACAATACATGATCAGTGACAGAGGCACCATCCCGTATTTTGGCGTTGAAGATGGCACAACTAGTCTTGTGCCTCTCCACATCATCGGGTGTGCCAAAGGCATCCTCCAACTCTTGAATCATGTCCTTTGGCTGAGCCATCTCAAATCTGCAACTGAACTCGTCGCTTATGGCAGCCAGCATGATACAGCGCACCGTGGTCCGATCACTGAGCCACTTCTGGTAAGTGTCTCTGACTGTTCCACGTGCATTGACAGTTGGCTCCTCAGGTGCAGGATCCATTATCACATATAGGATCCGTTCATGCTCCAGGACTATCTTCAACTTTCGGTACCAGCTACCGAAGTTGGGTCCCACCAACTTATCATTGTCCAACAATGATTGGAGCGATAGGGAAGTGGCCATATTTGCACAAAGGAGAACCATAACCTAATTAGTAATTGATTCATTAAACCTAAAGATTTGGACTTTAATCAAAAGGTTTCTCCCACTATTTTATTCGAATTGGTAGCCTCTACCTTCAATTCGAGAAATTACCCTAATTCCTTAGCGGGTACTAGAATCTATTTAGACTGCACACAAGCCTAACTTTGGTTGGCCAACCCATGTACATCTAAGGGTAGGTTCATAACCAATTATTTCTCTAAATAATTTCTAGTAATTTTAATTTTGCCTCAGAAACCTAATCAGTAGGCTTTGGCCTCCACTGTAAGGATCCAGTTAGGTCCAACCATTAACATGATCATACTTGGTGTATCTAACCAACGAATGATTAAGCCCAACTTTGGTTGGCTCACCTAACCACCATTAGAGAGACACTTCCAAGTCATCATATGATGAGTGATAATTCCATTAGTCAACAAGCACCAGGCCTTTGGGTCTGCAATGATTATTGAGTTCATGGACTCATTATCAAACACCTTAATGGGAGGCTATGACTCAGTTATCTCCATAACTTTATCATTTTAAGGACCTAATAATTTTAGAGGATTAAATAATATAGAGGATGAGGTCAGATGAACCAGCTTATCATGATCCTCCCACTGGCTTCACCAAGTCAGCTTAAGGGAGACCAGGGCTGGTCTAGGAGCACCTAAATCAGTCACACTGATTTACCTAGCTGACATGGGTCAGCTCGAATAGTCAAGTGATCTGATCAAAATATAATTTCACCAAGAGGCCAGGTAAGTTTGATCAGTGGGAGGGTCTGCCAAAGCTTGCTTTAGACACCATCAGAAATGGCCAGGTAAGCGGGCTCTCAATTAAAAACCACTGGTCTGGTTTACCTTAGACACCAACTGGTTTAATTAGTTTCGATTAGATCAACCTAACAGTTCGTGCTAGACCGCTTAGCCAAGAATCAAGTCCATTTGGTTCTCGTTAAAGACATGGACTTGACCAACTACAACTATTGTAATTGATCTAGAGAATCCTTGACCTAATCTAAGACAATAATTGATTAGATTTAGTCAATTCTCTAATTAAGTCCATCTTTAATCTAACCATAGGTCTAACCCAATTAATGAACCTAATTTCCACTAACCCATTAACCCAATGTGTTATGATTTGTGTCTTAGGTTCTTCAATTCACAATCCTAGAACCTAATCAAACAACTTCTTAATTCTTAATTAAGTTTTGGGTTGAGGGTTGGGTTCGACTTTTCAAAAAATAATTTTCATATTTGTAAAATAATTTTACAATATGATTCTACCAATCATATTGCATGTTTGATTCATAATCAAGATGCAAGTGAAATAAACATGAAACTACTTTAGATCTAATCTAAACAGGTTCATGTAATTGAAATAATTTCAACTTTAAATAATTTCTTTGCATAAAAATTATTAACAAAGAGATTTTATTTCAGATTTAAATATATTTTAAATCTAATAAATTATAAATTTAATCTAGATCATATCTAACAAATTTATGATTAAAGATAGATCTACACAAACTAGGACAACCTTTGCACTGTAAGGGGTAAACCTTACAGCAGGACAACCTTGCAGTTTGTGATTGATCTAAAATTTTAATTTCAGATTTAATAATCAGATTATAAATTAGATCTAATCTAAAAAATAATCTAAGCATGTATAAATAATCATGTAATAAAGAACCTAGCTCTGATACCAATTGTAGGAACCAGATCTAGGGTTTCAGGGTTAGATCTTGAAAAAGAGGGTTAGATCTTGAAACTTTTTCAAGATCATACAGCGGAAGACTAAAATAAATCAAAATTTATTTTCTAAGATCAGAAAATCCCTAGATCTAAGATCTTATTATATGATTATTACATAGCATTAAATCAAAAATTAAAATATATATAAATATAGTATGAACTACATGTTGATCATATCAACATGTTTCTATACTAGCTACATCTAATGTATGTATTAAATAATAGATCAGATCTATTACCTTGCAAGTTAGACGCTCTAACCTCGCTGATCCGGGCTTAAGGATGATGTTGCAAGCCGCACATGCGTCCGACCTCTAGGAGTCGTCCACACGAGCCCACGAATCTCGATCAGAAGTCCTGCTTCAGGAAATCAGCACAGTATGCTAGTACTGCGCTGATCCCTCCGGTCTGTTCCGTGGCCCTTCGTCCGCGGACGTCGGATTGTGACCCCCAACAAATATTTCGGTAACGCGGCCGCCTGCGAGCGGGAATGGACGGCGTCGGGTGGCTCGACTGAGCTCTCTTTCCCTGTCCATGGTCTCGGTCCCTCCCCCCATTTTGGCTCGACTATGCGGCCGCACGCGCGCGGATACGGGGTGGTGTTCGTGGGCAGGTTTCATCCCGAGCGACCTGTCCAGGGGCTCCGTTCCCCCTCGCCCCTTCAGTTGGTTCCGTGGCCCTTCGTGCGCGGACATCGGATTGCGCCGCCCCAAGGAATACATCGGCGATGCGGCCGCGTCCACACGGACTGGGGATAGCGCCCCCCCCCAACAAATACATCGGCGATGCGGCTGCGTGCACACAGACTCGGGCAGGCGCCCGATGGCTCGATCGAGCATGCTTTCGCAGTCCATGGTCCCGATCCCTCCCCACATTTTCGCTCGATTACACGCGGCCGCGCGCGCGCGGACAAGGGACGGTGTTCGTTGGCAGGGACGGTCCCCTGCGACCTGTCCGTGGGCTCCGCCCCCCCCCCTCGCCCCCTCGGTCTGTTCCGTGGCCCTTCGTGTGCGGACGTCGGATTGTGCCCCCCAACAAATATTTCGGTAATGCGGCCGCGCGCGCGCGGACGTGGGATGGTGTTCGTTGGCAGGGTTGGTCCCGTGCGACCCGCCCATGTGCGCCCCCTCCCCCCTTCGGTTGGATCCGAGGCCCTCGTGCGCGGGCATCGGATTGTGCCCCCCCAACAAATATTTCGGTAACGCGGCCACGCACACGCGGACTTGGACGGCGCAGGATGCCTCGATTGATCTCTCTCTCCCGGACAATGGTCTCGGTCCCTGATCACGTTTTTGCTCGATTTCGCATCCGCGCGCGACGGTGTCCGATGGCAGTGTCGGTCTCGTGCTACCTGCCCGTTGGCTCCATCCCCCCTCTCGCCCCTTCGGTCGGTTCTGCGGCCCTCCATTGTGGACTTCGGATTGTCCCCCTCCCCCCCCCACCCACCCAAATGTTTCGGGTGTTCTTGGGCGGGTTTGGTCCCGTGCTACCTGTCAGTGGGCTCAGTCCACCCTCGCCCCTTCGATCGGTTCCGTGGCCCTTTGTGCGCGGACTTCGGGTTGCGTTCCCCCGTAAATATTGTGGCAACGCGGCCGCGCTCCCACGGACTTGGACGCCGTAGGATGGCTCGATTGGGCTCTCCTTCCCTGTCCGTGGTATCGGTCCCTCCCCACATTTTCTCTCGATTAGTGGCCGGGCGCCCGCAGACATCGGATGGTGTTCGTTGTTGGGGCCGGTCCCGTGCGACATGTCCATGGGCTCGGACCCACCATCGCCCCTTCGGTCGGTTCCGTGGCCCTTCGTGCGCGGAAATCGGATGCCCTCCCCCCCACACCCAAATATTTCGGTAATGCGTCCGCCCTCCCGCAGACTTGGATGGTGTTGGAAGGCTCGATTGTGCTCTCTTTCCCTGTCCGTGGTCTCGGTCCCTCCCCACATCTTCGCTCGATTGCGCGTCCGCGCGCGCGCAGATGTTGGCCAGTGTTCGATGGTGGGGATGGCCTCGTGCAACCAGCCCTCGGTCTCCATCCCCGCTGGCCCCTTCGGTCGGTTCCCTGGCCCTTCGCATGCGGACTTCGGCTTGCGCTCCACCCGCCAATATTTCGGTAATGCATCCGCGTGCGCATGGACTTGGATGGTGTTCGATGGATCGCTTGAGCTCCCACGCCCCTGCTGAGGTATCCATCCCTCCCCGCTCCTTCTCTGGATTACACGGCCGTGCGCCCGCGGACCGGGGACGGTGTTCGTTGTCAGGGTTGGGCCTCGAGCTACCTGTCCATGGTCCCCGTCCCCCCTCACCCCTTGCTTGCGCAGACCACGGATTGTGCCTTCCCCCAAATATCTCCGCTACGCGGCCGCATGCGCGGACCCAGATGGTGCGACCCCCATATCTCGGCATTGCTACTTTTCGATATCTCGTGCTCGGCGGTGCTCCGCTGTCGGTTGCCCGATGACGATCCTCCCTCGTGCATTCTCGGGCCGCAAGGCTCCACGTGCGCGGGGTGGGCGTCGGGCGCGATGCGGCCGCGTCCGTGTTGGCACGTGAGTGGTCTCGGATTCGCATCCAGTGCTGGTCTCCCTGCCTCGCCGCAGCCAACCGCCGGTGGGTGCTTCCCTTCACTCTTGCTCGGATGACATTTCTCGTGTCCCGTTGCAGCACGCTAGTTGCCCGTGTGGCCTACCCCCTCGGTTCGGTGGGGGGGGAGGGGACTCGTCGACGTCCCATGTGCCCCTTCTGACTCCCCCGCCTTCATTGAGGCGGTGGGGGGCGGACCTCGTGCGGTCCTCGAGCGCCCTTGGTGGGGGCCCTATTGTGGCCTCCCGTTCCATCGGGCCACTCTTGTCGCCTCGATCTCTCATGGATTCGGTGGATGCGTCGGGGCCGGGGCCCCTCTGCCTCATGTCCCATCTCCAGATCGATCGGTTACTGTTGCCCAGCCCGATGTGACGACGTCCGGCCTACCCCAGGCCTCTCCCTCTCCGGAGGGGGATATGGTGGGGGGCAGGGATTCGACGTCGCTAGAGGATGTGCTACCTGGTTGATCCTGCCAGTAGTCATATGCTTGTCTCAAAGATTAAGCCATGCATGTGTGAGTATGAACTAATTCAGACTGTGAAACTGCGAATGGCTCATTAAATCAGTTATAGTTTGTTTGATGGTACATGCTACTCGGATAACCGTAGTAATTCTAGAGCTAATACGTGCAACAAACCCCGACTTCCAGAAGGGATGCATTTATTAGATAAAAGGTCGACACGGGCTTCGCCCGATTCTCCGATGATTCATGATAACTCGACGGATCGCACGGCCCATGTGCTGGTGACGCATCATTCAAATTTCTGCCCTATCAACTTTCGATGGTAGGATAGGGGCCTACTGTCACAGGGCTGAAGCCTTGGACATGGGCTTGGCACGGGCGCAGGCGGCATCGTGCCTTGCCTTGCTGAGCGGTGGGGCTCGGTGCAGCATTGTGCACAGGGAGGGTGCACATCTTGGGACGGCACACCGAATTAGCGATGATGCGCGGCATGGGTGCGCAGGCTAGGCGCACCTCGGCCTGGGTTCGGCTAGAAGGACTCGGCTCTGTCTGCGGGCATGGGCGCAGCACAACTCGGGCATGAGCGTGGCACAGCTCGGGGCAGGCGCGGCACTGCATGGACGCAGGCGCGGCACTGCTTGTGGGCGCATATGTAATTGCTCGGGCAGAGCACGGTGCGGGCGACGTGCGCAGGAGACGTGCACGCGCAGAAAGCGGAGTGCGCGTGGAGATAGTGGAGTCCAACTGCGGCACGGCGCGGGCGACGTGCGCAGGAGATGTGCGCACGTAGAAAGCGGAGGCGTGCATGCGCAAGTCGGAGGTGCGCGCGATCGGGCACGCATGCACGCCAGGCTGCGGTTGCTGGCGGTTCCTTGCGATTCTGGGACGTGGCTGACTAGGACTTGCAGTTGCTGGTGGTTGGACGGTTCGGCCAACTACCTAGCAAAGTGGGTGCGCTACCAGGGAGTGGGCGCGCACTGCCAGGAAAGTGGGCGAGTGGCCCACGGCCAGAAAGGATATAAAGGCCTATCGGCCAAGGCTGAGGGAGGCAGCCGAGAGAGGGAAAATCAGCCAAGGAAGGGTGTTTCCATAGGCTGTGAGAGAGCATTCTGTGTAACCTGGGAGGGTTTTGAGTGCTCTGTACACCAGGGTGAGAGGGTGAGAGACCTCTTGCATGAGACAGGTGTGTCCTTTGTACTTTTGAGAAGAAAAGCAAGAAAGGTTGGGGGTTTTTCCTGTAAATACTTGTGTCTCATACCTTGGGGTGTTGGCTGGCTAAGGGAGTTAGCGCCATCACGGAAGCAATTTTGGAAGCTAAAAATTGCCCCATGACAGTTGGTATCAGAGCCCGATTGCCTGAACAATGGCTGGTGGATCCGGTTTGGATGCTGTTCGAGAGCGGGTAACAATCATCGAGCAGGTACTCGGTGAAGTCCCAGAGGAGTTGGAATGCCCGCTGATATCCAAATTGGATGAGCTCGAGGAAAGGCTGAGCACACTTCAATCTCGGTTTGAAGAAGTAAGTGCCATTCTAGCCTCTCGTGTTAGCATTGCAGAGAGCGAAATGGGAGTGCTCAAGACAGCGTTCTGCAGCCCGGGTGCCATTGCTGCAGAACCATCCCGCTCAATGAAGGTGCCGGAGCCAAAGGCCTTCGAGGGGGAGCGCGATGCTAAGGCCATCGAGAATTTTCTATGGGACATGGAGCAGTACTTCATCGCTGCAAGAGTCCCTGATAAAGAGAAGGTAACTCTTACTAGCATGTATCTAACCAAAGATGCAAAGTTATGGTGGCGCACCAGGTTAGACGATGATGCTAGTGCGGGCAGACCGAGGATCGAGACTTGGGAGACCCTTAAGAAAGAACTGAAGGACCAGTTCCTGCCCTGCAATACTTCATGGTTGGGCGGGAATCCTTGAAAAAGCTATGACATGTGGGCTCGGTGAGGAGCTATGTCAAAGAATTCAGCTCATTGATGCTGGACATCCGCAACATGTCGGACGAGGACAGGCTATTTAATTTCCTGTCCGGCTTGCAACCGTGGGCGCAGATGGAACTCCGGAGGCAAGGCGTGAAAGACATGCCCTCGGCCATGGCTGCAGCGGATGGCTTGGTTGATTTTCACATCAGTCGGCCTGTAGAGGTGCAGAAGGGACTAGCAAGTCCAAGTCCAAAGGCAGGAAGCCAGCTGCCCAGAAGAAATCCAAAGGCTGAGAGATGGCCAAAGCGTTGGCAAGGCTAGCCACAAGAGAAAGGTAAAACCAGTACTTTCTCTGGTTGTTTTATATGTGGTGGACCGTACAGGGCAAAGGACTGCCCGAAGAAGAAAGACTCAATGCCGTGGTAGAGGAGGGCGGCCGAGGTGATGAACCAACCCCTCACGCGTCAATCCACTCCAACTCATCAATGCCATGCGAGCGGAGAGGAGCATACCATCCGGCCTGATGTACATGAAGATCAGGCTGGGCGGAAAGGAGATGCTGGCCATGGCGGACACAGGCGCAACACACAACTTCATGACCGAGCGGATTGCGCATGTGCTCGGGCTGAAGGTGACCAAGAGCAGCAGCAAGATCAAAGCTGTGAACTCTGTGGCTCGTGATGTTGCTGGGATAGCTGCTGGCGTCCAGGTATCCCTTGGGTCTTGGACTGGTGTCCTCGGTTTCACTATTGTTACATTGGATGATTTTGATATCATTCTGGGTATTGAGTTCTTTGTGCAAGCGAAGGCAGCTTTGCTGCCGCATCTGGGTGGGCTAATGTTGCTGCATGAAGAATACCCTTGCTTCATCTCGAGTGTGGCTAACCCTCCAGCAAAGAATGGAGGAACATCTGGTGCGATGTTGTCAGCCTTGCAGGTAAAGCATGGGCTGAGACGAGGTGAAGCTACCTTCCTGGTGGCCTTGGTGGAAATGAAGGAAGGAGTCATGGCGGAAGTTCCCAATGAAGTGGCTGACCTGCTGCAGAAGTATGCAGACCTCATGCCAGCCGAACTGCCAAAGGAACTTCCACCAAGGAGAACAACTGACCACAAGATCGAGTTGGTGCGGGGGTGAAGGCACCAGCCCAAGCGCCCTATCGCATGAGTCCCTTGGAGCTAGGGGAGCTGCGCAAGCAATTGACTGAGCTGCTGGATGCCGGCTTGATCCAGCCTTCCAAAGCACCTTATGGAGCCCCGATGCTGTTTCAAAGGAAGAAGGATGGCTCACTGCGCATGTGCATAGATTACAGGGCCCTGAACAAGGTAACGGTGAAGAATAAGTACCCTATCCCCCTTGCGGCTGACCTCTTTGACAGATTGGCCAAGGCAACATTCTTCACCAAGCTGGACCTGCGCTCCGGATATTGGCAGGTTCGCATCGCAGAAGGAGATGAAGGGAAGACCACCTGTGTAACTCGTTATGGAGCTTTTGAGTTCCTTGTAATGCCCTTCGGGCTGACGAATGCGCCAGCCACTTTCTGCAACCTTATGAATGAGGTTTTTTATGACTACCTTGATGAGTTTGTGGTCGTTTATCTTGACGATATTGTCATTTACAGTGAGTCATTGGAGGATCATTTGATTCACTTGGAGAAGGCACTTTCACGGTTGAGACAGCACCGACTCTATGTCAAACGTGAGAAGTGCGAGTTTGCCAAGCAAGAGATAAGCTTCCTTGGGCACAAGATTGGACATGGTCAAGTGCGCATGGATGAGGCCAAGGTGCGTGCGGTTGTGGAGTGGCCGGCACCTACCAAGGCAACCGAACTAAGGTCCTTCCTTGGTTTGGCTAACTATTATCGCAGATTTGTGCAGGGATATGCCAAGAAGACAGCCCCTTTGACAGATCTGTTGAAGAAGGATAGGCCTTGGGCATGGACGCATGCATGCCAAGAAGCCTTTGACAAGGTGAAGAAGGCTATGGCGTCCGAACCAGTTTTGTTGCTGCCTAACTTCGAGAAGCCCTTCGAAGTAGTCACAGATGCAAGTGACCGAGCACTAGGAGGAGTGCTGATCCAAGATGGGCATCCAGTGGCCTTTGAGAGCAGAAAACTCAAAGAAGCTGAAGGAAGATACTCTGCACATGAGAAGGAAATGCTGGCAGTTGTCCATTGCTTGCGGGTATGGCGAGTGTACCTACTGGGCAGCCACTTCATCGTGAAGACCGACAATGTCGCCAACACTTTCTTCCAGATGCAGCGCAAACTTTCTGCCAGGCAGGCGCGCTGGCAAGAGATGCTGGCGGAGTATGACTTTGCTTGGGAGCATCGGCCTGGTAGGCAAAACCAGGTGGCCGATGCATTGAGTCGGCGCCAAACCGAAGAGGTGACTGCTGCAGCAATGGTGCAGATCCAGGGAGATCTACTGCAGCGAGTCAAGGAGCAAGCGCCATCTGATCCAGAATA
>NC_026008.2:17500-22500 GCF_000442705.2 Elaeis guineensis | reverse complement strand
CCTAGGGCTCGGAACGAGCTTTCCGTTGATATACTGTCGCCCCCGTAGCTCCTCCCGGATCAAAAGTTACGATCGTTCGAAGCCTGTGCCACCATTTTGATGCTCCAACCCACTCATCTGGGCTTCCGCTGCTTCACGGTCGTAGGGCTCGAAATGAGCTTTCCGTTGAAATATTGTCGCCCCCGTAGCCCCTCCCGGATCAGAAGTTACGGCCGTTCGAAAGCTTGTGCCACCATTTTGACGCTCCAACCCATTCATCTGCGGACAAGTCCCTGACAGTGGTGCTAGGGGGTTCCGCATCCCAAGCTGGCCCCGACGCACGGGATGCGAGGCCCGGCCATCCGGCGCCCGTGGCCCGTGAAGGCGGGACGCGCGTCCCATCCTGCCCCGTTTGCAATGCTGCTCGGTCGTCCGGAACCCCCGGGGTGGGAGTTGCCCGGATGCCCCGCTAGGGTGGTAGGGGGTTTCGCATCCCGGTTTGCCCCAGCTCGGGCCATCGAAACGGGATGCGCGACCCGACTGCCCAGAATGTGAGTCCCCCACGTGCGGGATGCGAGACCCGGCCATCCACCGCCTGAAGCCCGGGGGGCCGGGACGCGCGACCCGGCCCTCCCCATTCGCAACGCCGCTCGGTCACTGGGAACCCCCGGGGTGGGATTTGCCCCGATGCCCCATCGGGGTATTAGGGGGTTCCGCGTCCCAAGCAGGCCACGACGCACGGGACGCGAGCCCCGACCATCCGACGCCTGAGGCCCGTGAAGGCCGGACGCGCGTCCCATCCTGCCCCGTTTGCAATGCTGCTCGGTCATTTGGAACCCCCCGGGTGGGATTTGCCAGGATGCCCCACTGGGGTGGTAGGGGTTTCCACATCCCGATTCTGCCCCAGCTCGGGCCATCGAAACGGGACGCGCGACCCGGCCGCTCCGACGTTTGTCCCCCACATGCGGGATGCGAGGCCCGGCCAACCGCCGCGGGAAGCCCGCGAGGGTGGGGCGCGCGTCCCGGCACTCCCCTGTTTGCAATGTCGCTCGGTCATTTGGAACCCCCGAGGTGGGATTTGCCCAGATGCGCCGCCGGGGTGGTAGGGGGTTCTGCATCCCGTGCAGCACGGGCATGGCCCGTCGAAATGGGATGCGCGACCCGGCTGCTTTGGGTCGAGCCCGCGGGATGCGAGTCGCGGGCGTTCGCCGTCCGAACCCGCAAAGGCGGGATGCGCATCCCGGCCCCCGCTCCCCTGTCTGCAGTGCTGCTCGGCACTTTGGAACCCCCCGCGTGGGATTTGCTCGGGTGCCCCACTGGGGTGGGTAGGGGGGTTGCTCGTCCCTAGCTTGCCCCGACGTGTGGGACGCGAGGCCCGGCCATCCGACGCTCGAATTCCGCGAAGGCGGGGCGCGCGTCCCGTTTGCAATGCCGCTCGATCATTTGGAACCCCCCGGGGTGGGGGTCGCCCAGATGCCCCGCGGGGGTGCTAGGGGTTCCACATCCCGCTTTGGCCCGTCGATGGGGGATGCACGACCCGGGCGCTCGGGGTCAAGTCCTCGGTGCACGGGATGCGAGTCCCGGGCACCCGGCGTCCGAATCCCGCGAAGGTGGGACGCGCGTCCCGGCCCTCCCCGTTTGCAATGCTGCTCGATCATTTGGAACCCCCGGGGTGGGATCCGCCTGGATGCCTCACTGGGGTGGTAGGGGGTTCCGCGTCCCGCTTAGCCCGGGCTTTGCCCGCGGATGCGGGATGCGCGGCCCGTCTGCTCGGGGACAAGCCCCCTCGGTGCGTGGGATGCGATGCCCGGCCATCCGCCGACCGAAGCCCGCAAAGGCGGGACGCGCGTCCCGACCCTCCCCGTTTGCAATGCTGCTCGTTCATTCGGAACCCCCGGGGTGGGAGCCGCCCGGACGCCCGGCTGGGGTGGTAGGGGGTTCGGCATCCGCGTCCCCACTCGCTCGGCCCTTTGCTGTGGGCTGCCCGACCCCTTCGCCCTGGATGCCTGTCCCGGGCGTGCGGGTCTCGTTGCCCGGTCATCTGCCCCCCGTATCCCGGCCGCTCGGGGTCAAGTCCTCGGTGCACGGGATGCGAGTCCCGGGCACCCGACGTCCGAATCCCACGAAGGCGGGATGCGCATCCCGGCCCTCCCCGTTTGCAATGCTGCTCGATCATTTGGAACCCCCGGGGTGGGATCCGCCCGGATGCCCCGCTGGGGTGGTAGGGGGTTCCGCATCCTGCTTAGCCCGGGCTTGGCCCGTGGATGCGGGATGCGCGGCCCGTCTGCTCGGGGACAAGCCCCCTCGATGCGTGGGATGCGATGCCCGGCCATCCACCGTCCGGAGCCGGCAAAGGCGGGACGCGCGTCCCGGCCCTCCCTGTTTGCAATGCCGCTCGATCATTTGGAACCCCCGGTGTGGGTGGCGCTCGGACGCCCCGCTGGGGTGGTAGGGGGTTCAGCATCCGCATCCCCACTCGCTCGGCCCTTTGCTGTGGGCTGCCGGTTCTGCAGCCTTATGCGCACGGACGGCGGGTCGTGCTCCACCCGCGGATATTTCGGTGATGCGGCTGTGCGCGCACGGACTTGGACGGCGTTGGATGGCTTGTTTGGGCCCTCTCTCCCCGTCCATGCTCTCTCCATCCCTCCCCAAACCTTTTCGCCCAATCACGCGGCCGCGCGCGCGCGGAGATGGGACGGGTGTTCGTCGGTGGGGTAGGTCACGTGCTCCCTGTCCGTGGCCCCCGTCCCCACCCTCCCTCGCCCCTTCGGTCGGCTCCGCGGCCCCACGTGCGCGGACCTCGGATTGTGCCCCCAGCATGAATATTTCGGCAACGCGGCCGTGCGCGCGCAGATTTGGATGGTGATTGGTGGCCCGATTGATCTCTCTTTCCCCGTGCTTGTTCTCGGTCCCGCCCCACATTCTGGCTCGATTACGCGGCCGCGCGGCGCGGACACGGGACGGCGTTCGTAGGCAGGGTTGGCCCCGTGCGACCCATCCATGGGCCCCGTCCCCCCTCGCCCCTCCGGTCTGTTCCGTGGCCCTTCGTGCGCGGACTCGGATTGTGACCCCCAACAAATATTTCGTAACGCGGCCGCCCGCGAGCGGGAATGGACGGCGTCGGGTGGCTCGACTGAGCTCTCTTTCCCTGTCCATGGTCTCGGTCCCTCCCCCCATTTTGGCTCGACTACGCGGCCGCCGCCGCGGATACGGGGTGGTGCTCGTGGGCAGGTTTCGTCCCGAGCGACCTGTCCAGGGGCTCCGTTCCCCCTCGCCCCTTCGGTTGGTTCCGTGGCCCTTCCTGCGCGGACATCGGATTGCGCCGCCCCAAGGAATACATCGGCGATGCGGCCGCGTCCACGCGGACTGGGGATAGCGCCCCCCCCCCGACAAATACATCGGCGATGCGGCTGCGTGCACGTGGACTCGGGCGGGCGCCCGATGGCTCGATCGAGCACGCTTTCGCAGTCCATGGCCCGGTCCCTCCCCACATTTTCGCTCGATTACACGCGGCCGCGCGCGCGCGGACAAGGGACGGTGTTCGTTGGCAGGGACGGTCCCCTGCGACCTGTCCGTGGGCTCCGCCCCCCCCCCCGCCCCCTCGGTCTGTTCCGTGGCCCTTCGTGCGCGGACGTCGGATTGTGCCCCCCAACAAATATTTCGGTAACGCGGCCGCGCGCGCGCGGACGTGGGATGGTGTTCGTTGGCAGGGTTGGTCCCGTGCGACCCGCCCATGTGCGCTCCCCCCCCCTTCGGTTGGATCCGAGGCCCTTCGTGCGCGGGCATCGGATTGTGCCCCCCCCAACAAATATTTCGGTAACGCGGCCGCGCGCGCGCGGACTTGGACGGCGCTGGACGCCTCGATTGATCTCTCTCTCTCCCGGACAATGGTCTCGGTCCCTGATCACGCTTTTGCTCGATTTCGCGTCCGCGCGCGACGGTGTCCGTTGGCAGTGTCGGTCTCGTGCTACCTGCCCGTTGGCTCCGTCCCCCCTCTCGCCCCTTCGGTCGTTCCGCGGCCCTCCGTGTGCGGACTTCGGATTGTCCCCCTCCCCCCCCCCCACCCACCCAAACCAAATGTTTCGGGTGTTCTTGGGCGGGTTTGGTCCCGTGCTACCTGTCGGTGGTCTCAGTCCACCCTCGCCCCTTCGATCGGTTCCGTGGCCCTTTGTGCGCGGACTTCGGGATGCGTTCCCCCGCAAATATTGCGGCAACGCGGCCGCGCTCCCACGGACTTGGACGCCGTAGGATGGCTCGATTGGGCTCTCCTTCCCTGTCCGTGGTATCGGTCCCTCCCCACATTTTCTCTCGATTACGTGGCCGGGCGCCCGCGGACATCGGATGGTGTTCGTTGTTGGGGCCGGTCCCGTGCGACATGTCCATGGGCTCGGACCCACCATCGCCCCTTCGGTCGGTTCCGTGGCCCTTCGTGCGCGGAAATCGGATGCCCCCCTCCCCCCCCCCACACCCAAATATTTCGGTAATGCGTCCGCCCTCCCGCGGACTTGGACGGTGTTGGAAGGCTCGATTGTGCTCTCTTTCCCTGTCCGTGGTCTCGGTCCCTCCCCACATCTTCGCTCGATTGCGCGTCCGCGCGCGCGCGGATGTTGGCCGGTGTTCGATGGTAGGGTTGGCCTCGTGCAACCAGCCCTCGGTCTCCATCCCCGCTGGCCCCTTCGGTCGGTTCCCTGGCCCTTCGCGTGCGGACTTCGGCTTGCGCTCCACCCGCCAATATTTCGGTAATGCGTCCGCGTGCGCACGGACTTGGACGGTGTTCGATGGATCGCTTGAGCTCCCACGCCCCTGCCGAGGTATCCATCCCTCCCCGCTCCTTCTCTGGATTACACGGCCGCGCGCCCGCGGACCGGGGACGGTGTTCGTTGTCAGGGTTGGGCCTCGAGCTACCTGTCCATGGTCCCCGTCCCCCCTCGCCCCTTGCTTGCGCGGACCACGGATTGTGCCTTGCCCCCAAATATCTCCGCTACGCGGCCGCATGCGCGGACCCAGATGGTGCGACCCCC
>NC_026008.2:7500-12500 GCF_000442705.2 Elaeis guineensis | reverse complement strand
GACCCAGGAGGCGGGACTCGAGTCCCAGTGCCGGACGGTTTCCAGCGGTTCCAAACTCGTCCCCAAACTTCCTAGAGCGGCCGGCCGCGGCTGGCAGGGGTTTTAGGGAGCTCCCGGCGGTCGTTGGAGTTGTCCACCGCCTTTATATACAAGCTGCATATGTGCCGGCCCTCGGCGGCAAGCCTTGGGATTGTATCTTAGTGGGATATCCATTCGGGGACATGGGCGGGTCTCCGGTATCCAAATTTCGTGGGAACTGAAATAAAAGAGGTGGGGGGGGGGATTTCTCTATGCGCCTGAATATTTGCCGCTGTTTCGCTTTGTTGTTACATCCCTGGGGGTGGGGACGCGAGGAGGCCGAGGGGACGGGGCGTCCGGCGCCGCCGGGCTGAGATTCTTGCGAAAATTAGACCCGGGAGTGGGCCCTGCGGCAACTAGCGGGCAAGGGTGCGGCCTGCCCAAAGCAGGCAAGTCCGTAAGCATGCGAGGCGACTCGCACGCGCGATGGAGGGGGTCGGCCGCCGCACGCGCGCGTCGGTCGCGGACAGCCCCCGGAGCACCCGCGGGCTCCGGTGTCGCCCCCTCGGGGTGGCCGCGGCGGTGCAAGGCAGGCCAGAGGGATGCGTGCGGAGCGAGATGCGAGCCCCGACCGTGCCGCGGGGGGCCCGGATCCGACCGCGCCCAGCGGCGAGTGCGCCGACGCCCGGGCTCGCCCGTAATGAGGCCGGCGGGCGGCCGGACGCAGACTGAACCAAAGACGGGGCCCCCAAAGATAAAACGGCCCCGAAACCCACTAAAACGAAGGATTTTGGGCCCGAGAAATGGAGTGAAGGTAAACCCGTTCACGGTCGTAGGGCTCGAAACGAGCTTTCCGTTGATATATTATCGCCCCCGTAACTCCTCCCGGATCAAAAGTTACGGCCGTTCGAAGCTTGTGCCACCATTTCGATGCTCCAACCCATTCATCTGGGCTTTCCCGCTGCTTCACGGTCCTAGGGCTCGGAACGAGCTTTCCGTTGGTATACTGTCGCCCCGTAGCTCCTCCCGGATCAAAAGTTACGGCCGTTCGAAGCCTGTGCCACCATTTTGACGCTCCAACCCACTCATCTGGGCTTCCGCTGCTTCACGGTCGTAGGGCTCGAAACGAGCTTTCCGTTGAAATGTTGTCGCCCCCGTAGCTCCTCCCGGATCAGAAGTTACGGCCGTTCGAAGCTTGTGCCACCATTTTGACGCTCCAACCCATTCATCTGCGGATAGGTCCCTGACAGGGGTGCTAGGGGGTTCCGCATCCCAAGCTGGCCCGACGCGCGGGACGCGAGGCCCGGCCATCCGGCGCCCGTGGCCCGTGAAGGCGGGACGCGCGTCCCATCCCGCCCGTTTGCAATGCTGCTCGGTCGTCCGGAACCCCGGGGTGGGAGTTGCCCGGATGCCCCGCTGGGGTGGTAGGGGGTTCGCGTCCCGGTTTGCCCCGGCTCGGGCCATCGAAACGGGATGCGCGACCCGACTGCCCGGAATGTGAGTCCCCCACGTGCGGGATGCGAGACCCGGCCATCCACCGCCTGAAGCCCGGGGGGCGGGACGCGCGACCCGGCCCCCCCCGTTCGCAACGCCGCTCGGTCACTGGGAACCCCCGGGGTGGGATTTGCCCCGATGCCCCGCCGGGGCATTAGGGGGTCCCGCGTCCCAAGCAGGCCACGACGCGCGGGACGCGAGCCCCGGCCATCCGGCGCCCGAGGCCCGTGAAGGCGGGACGCGCGTCCCATCCCGCCCCGTTTGCAATGCTGCTCGGTCATTTGGAACCCCCCGGGTGGGATTTGCCAGGATGCCCCGCTGGGGTGGTAGGGGTTCCGCGTCCCGATTCTGCCCCGGCTCGGGCCATCGAAACGGGACGCGCGACCCGGCCGCTCCGACGTTTGTCACCCACGTGCGGGATGCGAGGCCCGGCCAACCGCCGCGGGAAGCCCGCGAGGGTGGGGCGCGCGTCCCGGCACTCCCCCGTTTGCAATGCCGCTCGGTCATTTGGAACCCCCGGGGTGGGATTTGCCCGGATGCGCCGCTGGGGTGGTAGGGGGTTCCGCATCCCGTGCAGCACGGGCGCGGCCCGCCGAAACGGGATGCGCGACCCGGCTGCTTTGGGTCGAGCCCGCGGGACGCGAGTCGCGGGCGTCCGCCGTCCGAAGCCCGCAAAGGCGGGACGCGCGTCCCGGCCCCCGCTCCCCCGTCCGCAGTGCTGCTCGGCACTTTGGAACCCCCCGCGTGGGATTTGCTCGGGCGCCCCGCTGGGGTGGGTAGGGGGGTTGCTCGTCCCTAGCTTGCCCCGGCGTGCGGGACGCGAGGCCCGGCCATCCGGCGCCCGAATTCCGCGAAGGCGGGGCGCGCGTCCCGTTTGCAATGCCGCTCGATCATTTGGAACCCCCCGGGGTGGGGGTCGCCCGGATGCCCCGCGGGGGTGCTAGGGGGTTCCACGTCCCGCTTTGGCCCGTCGATGGGGGATGCGCGACCCGGGCGCTCGGGGTCAAGTCCTCGGTGCACGGGACGCGAGTCCCGGGCACCCGGCGTCCGAATCCCGCGAAGGCGGGACGCGCGTCCCGGCCCTCCCCGTTTGCAATGCTGCTCGATCATTTGGAACCCCCGGGGTGGGATCCGCCCGGATGCCCCGCTGGGGTGGTAGGGGGTTCCGCGTCCCGCTTAGCCCGGGCTTGGCCCGCGGATGCGGGATGCGCGGCCCGTCTGCTCGGGGACAAGCCCCCTCGGTGCGTGGGATGCGATGCCCGGCCATCCGCCGACCGAAGCCCGCAAAGGCGGGACGCGCGTCCCGGCCCTCCCCGTTTGCAATGCTGCTCGATCATTTGGAACCCCCGGGGTGGGAGCCGCCCGGACGCCCCGCTGGGGTGGTAGGGGGTTCGGCATCCGCGTCCCCACTCGCTCGGCCCTTTGCCGTGGGCTGCCCGACCCCTTCGCCCCGGATGCCTGTCCCGGGCGCGCGGGTCTCGTTGCCCGGTCGTCTGCCCCCCTATCCCGGGCGCTCGGGGTCAAGTCCTCGGTGCACGGGACGCGAGTCCCGGGCACCCGGCGTCCGAATCCCGCGAAGGCGGGACGCGCGTCCCGGCCCTCCCCGTTTGCAATGCTGCTCGATCATTTGGAACCCCCGGGGTGGGATCCGCCCGGATGCCCCGCTGGGGTGGTAGGGGGTTCCGCGTCCCGCTTAGCCCGGGCTTGGCCCGCGGATGCGGGATGCGCGGCCCGTCTGCTCGGGGACAAGCCCCCTCGGTGCGTGGGATGCGATGCCCGGCCATCCGCCGTCCGGAGCCGGCAAAGGCGGGACGCGCGTCCCGGCCCTCCCCGTTTGCAATGCCGCTCGATCATTTGGAACCCCCGGGGTGGGAGGCGCCCGGACGCCCCGCTGGGGTGGTAGGGGGTTCGGCATCCGCGTCCCCACTCGCTCGGCCCTTTGCTGTGGGCTGCCGGTTCCGCGGCCTTATGCGCACGGACGGCGGGTCGTGCTCCACCCGCGGATATCTCGGTGACGCGGCCGCGCGCGCGCGGACTTGGGCGGCGTTGGATGGCTCGTTTGGGCCCTCTGTCCCCGTCCATGCTCTCTCCGTCCCTCCCCAAACCTTTTCGCCCGATCACGCGGCCGCGCGCGCGCGGAGATGGGACGGGTGTTCGTCGGCGGGGTAGGTCACGTGCTCCCTGTCCGTGGCCCCCGTCCCCACCCTCCCTCGCCCCTTCGGTCGGCTCCGCGGCCCCACGTGCGCGGACCTCGGATTGTGCCCCCAGGACGAATATTTCGGCAACGCGGCCGCGCGCGCGCGGATTTGGACGGTGATTGGTGGCCCGATTGATCTCTCTTTCCCCGTGCTCGTTCTCGGTCCCGCCCCACATTCCGGCTCGATTACGCGGCCGCGCGCGCGCGGACACGGGACGGCGTTCGTAGGCAGGGTTGGCCCCGTGCGACCCGTCCATGGGCCCCGTCCCCCCTCGCCCCTCCGGTCTGTTCCGTGGCCCTTCGTGCGCGGACGTCGGATTGTGACCCCCAACAAATATTTCGGTAACGCGGCCGCCCGCGAGCGGGAATGGACGGCGTCGGGTGGCTCGACTGAGCTCTCTTTCCCTGTCCATGGTCTCGGTCCCTCCCCCCATTTTGGCTCGACTACGCGGCCGCGCGCGCGCGGATACGGGGTGGTGCTCGTGGGCAGGTTTCGTCCCGAGCGACCTGTCCAGGGGCTCCGTTCCCCCTCGCCCCTTCGGTTGGTTCCGTGGCCCTTCCTGCGCGGACATCGGATTGCGCCGCCCCAAGGAATACATCGGCGATGCGGCCGCGTCCACGCGGACTGGGGATAGCGCCCCCCGCCCCCCGACAAATACATCGGCGATGCGGCTGCGTGCACGTGGACTCGGGCGGGCGCCCGATGGCTCGATCGAGCACGCTTTCGCAGTCCATGGCCCCGGTCCCTCCCCACATTTTCGCTCGATTACACGCGGCCGCGCGCGCGCGGACAAGGGACGGTGTTCGTTGGCAGGGACGGTCCCCTGCGACCTGTCCGTGGGCTCCGCCCCCCCCCCGCCCCCTCGGTCTGTTCCGTGGCCCTTCGTGCGCGGACGTCGGATTGTGCCCCCAACAAATATTTCGGTAACGCGGCCGCGCGCGCGCGGACGTGGGATGGTGTTCGTTGGCAGGGTTGGTCCCGTGCGACCCGCCCATGTGCGCTCCCCCCCCCCTTCGGTTGGATCCGAGGCCCTTCGTGCGCGGGCATCGGATTGTGCCCCCCCCCAACAAATATTTCGGTAACGCGGCCGCGCGCGCGCGGACTTGGACGGCGCTGGACGCCTCGATTGATCTCTCTCTCCCGGACAATGGTCTCGGTCCCTGATCACGCTTTTGCTCGATTTCGCGTCCGCGCGCGACGGTGTCCGTTGGCAGTGTCGGTCTCGTGCTACCTGCCCGTTGGCTCCGTCCCCCCTCTCGCCCCTTCGGTCGGTTCCGCGGCCCTCCGTGT
>NC_026007.2:75197214-75252053 GCF_000442705.2 Elaeis guineensis | reverse complement strand
AAGGTGCTAAGCCAAATAAGAGCATTCGAGTAGACGGACGAATGCCGAACTACTTTTGAGGATCTCAAGTGATACCTTAGATCCTCTCCAATTCTCTCCAAGCCAGAGGAATGTGATCAGTTATTATTTTATTTAGCTATCTCTCCTGATGCAATTAGCTTGGTATTGGTTTGAGAAGATACAGGGACCCAAAAAGCTGATCTACTATACGAGCATGATTCTTTGGGATGCAGAAACCAGATTCTAAAGTCAAAAAAATAATTTACACACTGATTACCTTCATGCGTCATCTTCGATGCTACTTTCAAGCCCACTAGTGGTTGTCTTGATTAATTAGCCTTTGAAGGCAATCTTCCAAAGAGTAGGTACCTCCGGGTGTATGGCAAAGTAGGTGATTGAGCTCAAAAAATCAACATCAGTTTTCGACCTCAATCTACGATGAAAGCTCAAGCTTTGACTGACTTCTTAGTAAAATGTATTGTGTCAGATGAGGAGCCTTCCTTGGCACAACCCGAAGATCAAGAAAATATAGCTCGATGGGTCCTACATGTCGACAGAGCTTCAAACTCATAAGGCTACCAGGCTGGTCTCATCCTCATCAATCCAAAAGGAGTCATGATAGATTATGCCCTCTGATTCGACTTCAAGGCTTCCAATAATAAAATCAAGTACGAATCCTCATCATCGGACTTCAACTTGTAAAGAAGCTCAGGGTGAAGGATCTCATGGTCTTTTCTGACTCGTAACTCATCGTCAGATAAGTTCGAGGCAAATATGAAGCTTAAGATTTTACAATGGTGAGGTATCTACAGAAGTTTAAGAAAACATCCATAGCCTTCCAAAATTTGGAGGTTCAGCAGATACTTAGGTCGAAAAATATCCGAATAGATGCACTATCTTATCTCGTGACTTTGAATCTAATGTCTTCATGAGCACTTACAGACTCGAAGCATCGAAGAATCCGTAGTGTTGCAGGTCAGGCTCGAATCAAGCTGGATGGATTCCATCATTGACTATTTAGTCAAGAGAGAGCTGCTTACCAATCTTGTCTAGGCTTGCAGCATCAAGTACCAGACGTCGTGGTTTGTCTACCTGGATGAAAGTCTTTATAAAAAATCTTTCTCATTACCTCTGCTGCACTATTTGCGCCCATCCAAGGTGGACTACGCTCTTCGAGAGATCTACAAAAGAATCTGCGGTAATCACTTGGAGGGTAGGTCTCTGGCTTGTAAAAGTATCCTGCAAGAATACCACTGGCTGACCCTATAGAAAGATGCCGATGAATTGATCAAAATGTGTGAGTTGTGTTAGAGTACATCAACATCAAAAGAAGATCAGTAGCCAAGCTCACATCGATCGTCGCTGCTTATCCTTTTGCTATATGAAAAATTAATATCCTCGAACCGTTCCCACAAGCTACTAGATAGAGAAAATTTTTGATTATGGTGATCAACTACTTCACCAAATGGATTCGAAATCGAGCCTTTGGTATAGATTACTGAGGTGAAGGCTCGAAATTTTATGTGAAAATCTATCATCAGTTGATTCAGACTCCCACGAGTAATCATCACTGATAATGGATGCCAATTCAACAATCAAAAAATTCAAAGATTTCTGCTTAGAGCACCATATCGACTAGAGGCTCATCTCGGTAAGTCATCCATAATCTAATAAAGAAGCTGAGGTGACTAATCAGACGATCCTTCAGGGACTGAAGATCTGACTTGGCCAAGCAAAAGGAATATGGGTGGAGGAGCTCTACAATATCCTGTAGGCATATCGGACGATACCTCGGATGATGATCAGGGCAAATTGTGGGTTTGAGTCGAAGTATTCTTTGGGTTTGAGTCGAAGTGTTCAAATCCATAGAATAGGGCAAATTGGGCTCTAACTGAGAAGGACTATATCGGGTCATGAAAGCCATTTGAACCGGAGCGTATAAGCTGGAAACCCTCGACGATACTCATATTCCTTAGATGTGAAACTCTGAGAATTTCCAAATGTACTATTAGTAAGAGGTGTAATCATTTTAACTTCATTGATAAAATTATTCTTCTCACAAATTCATGCAAATTTTATACCAGTCAAAAAGATCGGACAACAATCAATGACAATTATACTTCCTTGGCTATAAGCCAAGTATGACAACGATCATGGAATATTCGGATATTAGTCTAAACCTCAACAACTAGATCGGAGGATTGATCTCTCAAAGATATCTCGATTCAGATTGAGACCTTTAAAAATTTAGCTCGACATGGTATCGACGACAAAGAGTTATCCCGATCCAAGTTGGGACCTCCACAAGCTAAATGTCTCGAAAGTAATCTGATGACATGATATGAGGTCAAATGTTAACAGACGCAAATGACTTGGTGAAATTGTTACCAAAAAGTTAGTTTGGGATAGACCTCGGATATCTACTTCGGCTAAAATATAACTTGGGAATCATATCTCATCCAAAAAGAATAACTTTGGATAAATTAATCATCTAAAGATTAAACTTTGAAAATGCACCGACGACATGAAACTAGATCGAATTTCAGCTGATGTTAATGACTTGGAAAAATCAACCTAAATCTACTTGTGAATCTAATTTAGAAAAGACATCGGACAAGAGATGACTCTGACATCAGATTTTATTCGAGAACTTTGATTGCACTTCAGGCAAGCTAGCAAGTAAGTGTGAATTTTGAAAAAAAAAATTCTTTTCATTCAAAAGCTTTTGCAAGACTTTAGAAATTTAAAGATTTTATTACTAAAAAAATTCAAGTACAAAACGTGGAGCCAAAAGAAAAAAAAGTACAGAGATCCAAATCTCCTCAAATAACACTTCGGCTTCTGTGTTGGTGATCAGCTCGATGACTTAGACTGCAATCAGCTTGGGGGTAGGATCTTCAGCTATGGCCAGCTCATCGGTAGGAGCTTCAGCTGCAATAGGCTCGACAATAGGCTTAGCTAGCTCCTTGGCTTGTAGTTGATCTTCTCTTTTGACCTCCACTCCCGGGTCCAGTTGATTAACATCGACCTTGGCAAAGAAATGCGCCACCAAAGCTCTACAAGCATCAAAACCATACTCGCAGGCTACTGAAAACATTCAGTAACCTCAGCCTCGAACTCCAATGAGGTCTTGTACTCCTCGATGGCCTTCGACTTGGCCTCGGTGATTGCCTTCGCTTTGTCAGTTTTCACCTGAGCCTCCATCGACTTTACCTTATCCTCAACGACCTTCACTGCCACCTCCTAAAGCTCAATGAGCTTCTTCTGGCGCATCTTCACAAGTCCGTGCTCAATGACAAGAAAGCCTTCAAGTTGCATGATCCATTCCTTTGCAGCATAAAGCTCGGACCTTGCTCGAGATGAATCCTCCTCCAAGGTCTTCCTTCGAGCCTCTACTTCTTGGAGATCTCCCTCAAGCTTCCTTTTGACTCGGTTGAAGTTAATGATTGCCTCATTGAGATGAGTGACGTCATGGATCAACTGCAAGAATAAAACCAAAATCAAAAACTTCAAAAGCAAGAAGAAAAAATGATTAAGTTAGGAACTTACCTTTAGGAGATCTCCAAACAAAGAGGACAAAGCCTTATCTAGAGATCAGGCCGTTGTCTCGGCCCAATCAGATGGCAACAACATTATCTTGATCATCTCCTAGATGAGCTAGTGGTTGTGAAGAGCTGAATCATCTCTTCAAAATCTTCTTGCCAAGGTGACAAAGTCCTCTTTGATTGTTGACAAGGAGGGCCCCACTCCTTGTCGAGTTGTGAGAGTTGGAGCCACTAGGGAGATCGGGAATGAGTCAAATCAGGTCGAAGATGAGGCCCGAGGGAGAGGTGATGGAGTCATTGTCTGGATGGACTTCGATGTGGTTGAGAAAGCTACCCTCAGAGGCAGTGCGATGATGACCTCCTGCATGTCGTCGATCTCGATGGGATCCATGATGGAGGTCCTGACCAATCTACTGGGGATTGGTGGAGCAGATAGAGCCAAAGCCAAAGAAGTCATTGGCTTCATCTTCTTCCTCGATGAACCCTCTCCCGAGGCAGAGCTCGACCTCTTCTTCAGGAAGGCCAGCTTGACCGACTCTAATATAGACCTCATCGCACTGCAAGACCAAAGACAAAGAGTTAGTACAAAAAATCAAAGGAGATTGAGTAACTGATAAAGTAAAAGACTTAGACATACCCCAAGAAAGAGCCAGACTAAGACCGACATCGTAAAGTATCTGTTTAGCCATGAGTTTGCTCAACTTTGGCACCTCAACATTGTCCAGCTTGTGATAGTCCTCCTCATTCTTGGAGAGGACCGACTTATCCTTGTTTGGAAATAGCCGAGGATTGTTCCAGATCTAATTGAATCTCCAAGAAATATCTGAGAAAACAAAGAAGAATTGACTTTTCCAATCATGAACAGAAGAAGGAAGGTCGATAATAAACTTACATCCATATCGAGGATTGAAGGACCACCACGCTTTCTCATGGGGATGCTTTTTTAGGATAAATAACATCCTAAAGAGTGAAGTCCTCAGTTGGATGTAAAGCCCATCATATATAATGATGAAAATAACGATCATCCCAATGGAGTTCGAAGTGATTTGGATCAAAAAAATTTGAAAGAAGTCAAGAATGTTGGAGGTAAAGAGATGAAAAGATAACTGAAGATCAGTTCGAAGAGTCTCCTTATACAAAGCGACTCGACTCTTTGAAGCATTAGAGATTGGATCTTTCCAGCTTGGGACATCAAGTTGGAAAGCAAAAGGTTTGGAGTATTGAGATCAAAACCTTTGAAGGTTAGCCTCGGTAATTGATGACTCCTCGCTCCCAGGATCGAAAAAGTCTCCGAATCTCCATACAAGACTCTCTGACCTGCACGGTTTGGAACCTCGGTGCCCAGATGAGGAGTTGACCTTGGTAGCGGTCCGAGGACTATCCTTGACCTGGATCGGAGAGGAGGCAATTGAGAACTCAGCTACCTCAATAACTTTCGCCCCAACCCTCACCATCGAAAAGATATTTTCAAAGGAAAGGGAAGAACAGCAAGGACAAATCTAGCAAAAAAAGAGAGACAATAGGAAAACTAGAAGGAAGAATGAGAGGACTAAATAGAAAAAAATAAAAATGATCAAAACTACCTGTCGAAGTTGGAGGAGATGGAGCGCATGTCAACAGAAAAACCTCCAACAGATCGAGAGCTGGAACATTAGAAACAACTGCTGACCGAAAAAATGAGAATAGTGGAAGAGCAGGCCTATTTATAATGTACACCAATAGTCTGGATCGGAGCCCCGACCCACTAGATCTTCACCACGTGTCTCAAATCAAAGCCGTCTAAATATGCGACTCTTTGACGCACCATCACTCTGATTCGGCCATGCAAACCGATCCATGTGAAACGGCCTTGGATTAATCAACATTGAACGTATGGCAGTCTCCAATTGACGGAGTTATAATTGCCAAAATCTATCTTTCGTAGCCGAAATAATGATCTACCTCGAGCTGCCCAACTCTCGTAAATATGTCAGGATTCTCGAAGCGTCGAATCTTCTCAATGATTAAGGTGCGATTTGCGAAGCAACTCATCAAATCAGAGCTGAGATTTACGAAGTGACGTGTCGATTCAATTCCGTGAAGTACTAAGTGATGTGATGATTCACCTGAAGTCTATTTCAAACAACTTGGATTCACTAACTCGAATATGTACTGAGGACTTATTCCAAGGACTACTACTTTCTTCATTCAAGGCAACCACCTTGAGCTAGAAAGTGGGAGGCAAATATTATAGGATCATACCACCTCGGTCATTGTCCTTGGTACGTATCCTCGGACGTTGCTACCTGACATGACATTTCCTAGAGGGTTCTTGTCAGACATGGTCATCGGTCAGAGATTGAGGCCTATCTATTGACCTCGGTCATATGCATCACCTCGATGTTCTGCATCATTTGGACGTCTTGCTTCTTTTTTGAGAGGACCCTCATTGCTATAGCACCATCTTGGATTCCTGAGAGCTAGAAGGAGGTGGCTAGAAGGAGGTGGACGATCACACCAATCTCTGCTCAAAGACATCATCTTCGGCTACATGTCGAGGACCATGTCATCCTTTTCCAACTTCAAGGTCGGATACTTACCGATGACTCTTGAAGGCCCAGGGATGCTAAGCCATTATAGAAAAATATGGGCCGACCCCACGTCCCTTAAATGACAAACAGTTACAGTGGAACTCTCGATAGTTATAGTCAGATATGGTACACAATTTAACGCCATTAATCGTCCATTACTCATGACGGATCATGAGCCATGATTCTCCGAATGGCTATCAATAAATTGAGGTAATGTATTTCTCCTCCCCTATATAAAATGAGACCACCGATGACCCTTGGATAAGTTTTGCTTAAGCTAAAAAGTTCCTACTTGCTGCTTCTCTCTTTTTCTGTTCCAAAAGCTCCGACTAACTTAAGCTTCGAAGTATTTTTCATTGAAAAATTTTTGATGATTGGACTTCTTGTAGGTACTAAGGAGCGCTCAAATCCTCTTCGGATCACCACCGACCACTTTCTTTCTCCTCAGACCTCGACCAACCTCGGGTACTCTTCGATCCGGAGCATTGCGGCAATAGGGAGTATAATCATTTTCAACTTTTGTTTAAAATTTACAAATAATTTTGCTAATTAAGTTTTTTTTTAAAAAAATTCTTAGCTAATATTCGTTTTGAGGAAAAAAAAAAAAAAAAAATCGGGGCGAGGACAAATTCTTTCCGAATCGCATTCTGGTTCGCCGGCTGGTCCAAGTCCCTGCTCGTAGGGCATCGTTCACAGCCTTCTGTTGGTGTGGGTTTCTGCCCCCGTCGCTCCCACGTCCAAGTTCTCTGATTCCACCGCGGCGCGGCGGGCTTTGGCAGTCGGTGAGGAGGGCGAAGGGTGATCCCATTGCCATTTCCCAATCCCAAAACCATAGTCCGATGATGGGACTGGTTAGGCCGCAGTTCGTGCTGTTCGGGGATTCCATCACCGAGCAGTCTCTCAGGCCCGGCGGATGGGGCGCCGCTCTCGCCGACACCTACTCCCGAAAGGTCTTCCTCATACACTCACTTCCCTTAGCACTATCCCCTGTCCTCTCATGTTGGATTGGAACGAGAGATCAAAATCGTTTCTTGTCATCATTGTTCTTATGTTCGTCTTTCATTCTCTCCCCGCTTTTTGTCGTGGCTCGTTCCATCTCATGGTTATTTGCTGTGGATCTTGAAGAAACCCGGTTCTTGTTTCTTGGAACTCCTTTTCTTTGCGGGTTTAACTAACTTCTAATGTCCATATCTTTCACCTGATCCCTGCTTGAAACCCAAATTACGATGTCAAAGCATAAGAAGAAGAAAGAGGACCCTGTTTAATGTATTTTACATCCTTGCATTAATAACTTGAAAATCAGTTGCGACTTCCATCTAAATCAATTCAATGAATTTTCTTGTTACATATTCTGTATCTCTACGTACTATCCTCTCTTCTTGATTTTGGGCATACTTTTTCCTCCTCCTTGTCCAATGTTTCCTTCATGTCTGTAGCATACTGTTTCGAGGCATATGTTGCAGACGAAACTGCAAGAACATGGAAATTATTCTGTGGAAAGAAGAAAAAGTCATCACAAGATCCTTTCAGATGCCTTCGGCATCTTTTAGTTTGACACTAATTAAGTTAATATGATGATGTAGGGGTTAAAGTATTTGTTGCTTGGTTTAAGTTAAACAAGGGGAGATGGTCTGCCATGGATCTTGGAGAAGAGAGGTTTTGACGGAGACGAGAATGTAACTAAATTATTAGAGGCCAAAGTATAGCCTTGATGTCTGTAGGACTTCCATAGTCCAGATCACAACCACTATATCTTTTAAAATTTCATAAGACTCAAAGCAGGACGCTTTTGAAGAGTCAATTCCTTTACTCATAATAAAAGCACTTATTTTCCCACTGAAAAAGGAAGGATTATGTTTTAACATGAGCCCTTCAAAACAGCCTTTTTGTTTTCATAGTCTCCAAATATCCTCATCTTTTCTCCTCACGATCACAAACATAATTAGTATTCCCTTCATAGTATTTTTGCAATTATATGATCTCAGACAACAATCCACTTTGTTCTCCATTTGAGTCAACTGCTAAGCTTGCCCCATGATGGTCACTCTTTGGTTCTATCCTTCTTGAATGTACTGGCCATGACAAGATTCTTATCTGTTCAACATTTGAACTCTCTATATTTGCTTCATCTTTGTTTGAACTTTCACTTAGGCCTTCATGTTTCTAGAGTTTACACAACATTTAGAAGCACATATTTGCTTGGCCATTTCAATCGATGCCTAACTATGAAGCTATGTGTGTGCGTGCGTGCACATGTGCGTGTGTGTACAAACACATAATATAAGATGGATTATGCTTCTCTAAAGAGGCGAGGATATTAATTACCAAAAAAGAGAGGAGAGGGTATCCACCCCTCTTAATTCCAATTGCAACAGAAGAGCATCCAAATCGAAAATCCACATTATTGATCATGATCTGTAATGGCATATATCATGGCCAACATTGTAGATCTTTAAGTTGGATGCTTCGTTATTGATTTTGGAGTCGAGAGAAATAAACACCCTCTCCCTTGAGAAGAGCATAGACATCTCTCTTTAAATATATCTATTATTATGCATACATATTTGCATACATGCACACGTGTATGTATGCATACACACACACACACATGTGTTATATGTGTACATACACCCACATGTCCATGTATGTATGTATGTAAAAAGCATCCATAGAGCAGTTTAGAATATCAAAACAACATAGTCCATTCTTCATACATCAACTTCTACATGAACGTCATTTAATTATCATTCAAATCCATAGATTTTAATCCATATTTCATATTTCAATATTAATGTCATAGATGTTTTTTTTTTAAAAAATAATGAAAACATCCTCTACATATTTGAAAGTGTCATAGAAGTATCTGGATTGTAGAGTTTATCCAGGAAGTTTTCGGATTGGTTTTTCAAATTTTTGAAAAAGAAGATCCTTGACACAAGTATCAAATGCATATCCAAGAAGTATATAACTAGTCTCAATATGTGATGCATATCCAATGCAGTCATGCATGTGATTTGACATATCTGTGCTTCCTAGGTGCTTGACATTCTTTTATCTTCTAGTCGAAGTTAAATTCCACAGTCTTTTGTTGGTCCCACTAATCAAATTCATTACACCAAAGAGATATGAACAGTGTAAGTCACTTTTTCTGTATTTTTTGATGGAATCCCAGTTCAAACGAAAGTATATTGGTTTTCACCTTTGTTTCTTTTTTTTTTTTTTGTGGGGGGGGGGTTGTGGTAATGTTTTCTTTTGTTTGTTATATGTGAAAGTTGCTTTCTTCAGGGACACAATTTAAGCCTATAACACCATGACTATTTGTTGTTTTTTCCTCTCTCCTTATCATTACTTATGTGGCTCTGTTTTTCTTAATTCTAGGTAGATATAATTGTTAGAGGTTATGGTGGGTATAACACGAGATGGGCTTTGTTTTTACTTAATCATCTCTTTCCTCTGGTAAGATTCGAGCTGATTTACAATAGATCTATTACCATTATGCCTATTCCTTTTATTTACATACATATATATACTTAAACACAAACACGTACACATGTGTGTGTGTGTGTATACGCATATGTACATGCATGCATATATATACCCACACACACACACACACACACACACGCACGCATGCACGCATGCATATATATATACATACATGCATATATATGTACATATATGCATATGCATGCAAATGTATGCACATATATGTATAGATACACATGTATGCTGATGATTTGTATTTTTTTACTTCCTTTCTTTACATGTCAAACATTTCTATGTTATTGTATGATGCAAATGCTGGAAATAAACAGTTCCCATAACTCATCAAACTTCTTTTAACTGGGGCTAGAATTAGGCTCATCTATGCCATAGATGGAAACTTTCCTCGCATGTGACTGTTCATTTACCTTATTTGATCATCAAATTTAAATCTTTTTTGACCATGCATGGTTTTCATCATTTAGTTAAACTTCTCAGCTACCTTTTTTTGTCTATATTGTGTTGATGATCCATATATACCATCACATACCTGCATTCCCAAATTGATAAACATTATCTTGATATTTGTGTAACTTTCTATTTGAATATCTCTATACTACTGTTCCTTTTGTGTATCATTGTTATTATATAGAAATTCTGATTGATTTTTCTTTCTTATTTATTAATTGATCTTAAAGGACAATGCAAAGTTCACTCTTTTTTTCTCCTCAGAGCTGCCCAACACCTCCCGTTGCTGCAACTATATTTTTCGGCGCTAATGATGCAGCCCTCCTGGGAAGATCAAGTCAACGACAACATGTGCCTGTTGAAGAGTACAAGGAGAATCTTAGAAAAATTGTTGATCATCTAAAGGTTATAAGTTATAGGTTTTTTATATATTAAATGTCTATAGGTTCAATGTATAAGAGTTTAACTTTTGGACTTTGCTGGTTCATGTCACTTGTCAGGCCGGTTTTGGCACGCAGCTATAGTTTGGTATGGTTTAGTGTCAACACAGTGGCACATCTTGTATTTTCCAGGACAACTTTGCTGTTTGTCAGCTTGGCATGGCATGTACATGCTACCACTGGCTAGCACACCCGATGATAGAGACATTTAAATCCTTCATATACATGCATTTATATAAATATATGTATGTATGCATTTATCTATGTATACATATACATAAATGTACATGTATATATATGTATGTACAGAAAGGGTCAACTCTCCTTTCTGTAGGCTCAATCCTATGAAAGTAAATCAAAGATAGACATTCTAAATGAGTGATCTACACCATTGGTGGTGATCTAGATCATCAAAAATATATATAAAGTAGAAATCATGTGTTGAAGATGATTTGCCCATGTATTAGCCGGGTAAGGATAAACTATTTTAATGGCTTGATATGATGGTTTTGTCCAGCCGTTGGAGATATCTTGTCACCCTTCAAGAATTGATGTTCAACACTTGAACAGCTTCTCTGGGGCTTCAGGCCCTCCATTATAAAAAGATCAATTAATCAATCAAAGCTGATGATACAGCTTCTGTGATTCTTAAGTGCTGTTCAGGTCTCTTGCACTATCTTTTTTCCTTCACTGGCTTTTCATCAAGCTTTGATGGTTTGGCAGCATATCAGTACTAAAAATGACCAACAAGCCAGATATTATATCGTTGGTTGGCATTATAAATTCTCTTTTGTTATTTGTCCTAATCGAGGCTCAGTTTAAGTTCTTTGACATAACTCCACTTACCATCCACATTTTTATTGAGGAAAATCAATGTCAAGGGGCCTTAATTTGCATTATGATTGGATTAAAGAATGCCACTTTACATCAATTAACTATATCCTGATAGATAGTAACTTACACTCATCTCAAGCTACTCTGGTACAAAATTTCCACGATTTGTGTATAGGATATGAATGCTCAAGTATCTTCAAATACATTTCACAACAGAGGATGGCTACATTAGCTGTTTTGCAAAATTACTAGTACCAGTCATTGTTAATATTGTCTCATCTTTCATGAAGAATCCTAAGAAGATGTTACATGAGTGAATAAGGGACACGTTTGACCTAAAAAAATGATGGCCTCTTTTTTCTTAAAAAAAATATGTCAAAGCCTTGAAGGCATTATGCGTATTCTAGAATAGGTTGTCGCTGTTATTGCAGTCTAGATACTCCTTTCTAATTCTAGAAATATGATGGAATGCTGCATTTCCAAAGTATAGAGCCCAGCTGTAATATTCTGGAGATCATAGTCTGGTAAATTTAAGAGGGACTTTTTTTTTCCTTTTTTTTCTCCATCTAGGATATAATCAAGAAATTTTGCCGTTTTTTCTGCATTGAACTCTCAGCATGATTGCCCTCTTAATTGCCTAATTTAGATGCTTTTGCTTGCTTTTCTCAAATCTTAATTTATATCTGCACTCTTTTGTACAGATGCATAAATTCCAGCCTAATATCATCTCATGCACTATGTGATCTTTCAGGAATGTTTATCCAACATGCTGGTGGTATTAATCACTCCACCTCCTGTCGATGAGGATGGGCGGAAAGAATATGCACGGTTTGATGTCTTCCCCTTCCATTTTCACACCATAGGGATTTGTGATCTTTTTCATATTAGATTTGGCCCCTGTTAACTGATTGACTAAACAATATACTGTAATTAAAATTCCCCTGCAAGGACCAGTATTCAAATGAGTATGACGCAGAAATTATAACAATATTTTCCAGACTGCAATTAGATTTTATGAAATAGAAATATGAACTTCTAATGGTTAATTAACTATTTTTCAAGCATTAAAGTATCCTAAAATTTTAGGTTAAAAACTATGATGTTGAAAAGGTTTTCATGTGGGACTTCTATTCATTTTTCATCAAAGTTAGGTAACATAGGCTTACAAAATGCTTGTTAGGGTTAAAAAAAAAATGCTGTTGAGCATTTGAACACCTATTCTAGTCTGCTCATGATGTATTTGGTCAGTTATTTTCTGAAATAAGGCTGGCTTTTTTTTCCCAAGATCTGTATATGGTGAGAAGGCTGCAACGCTGCCAGAAAGGACAAATGAGATGACTGGTGTCTATGCAAGTCAGTGTGTTCACTTGGCTGAAGAGTTGCATATTCCTTGCATTAACTTATGGTCGCAGATGCAAGAAACTCCAGGATGGCAGAAAAAGTTCCTCAGGTTGGTTGGTCTTACACACTGACTTTGAAAGGTTTGACTAATAAGGTGGTTAGGGTGGCTCATGATTTTCAGTAGGTTGGTCTGCAATATGATAACACATATGTTAAAACTAGCATGTCTGAAATAAGATTACCTTTTAATTGTACCTATTGCTTCTACAAAAGGTGCTTTTTTTTTGTTTTATGTATGGTGAAAGGATCATGGTACTTTGTTTTGGTGTCTATGTATGCATGTCTTATGATTTTTGGTGTCTCTGGTGTACTTATACTTTACTCCAAGCTTTATCACAATATGTCTTACATATTGTTTAGATGAAAATCCTCCTGGTAGAATTTGAACCACATTCCTATTAATGCAAAACACATTGGGACCATCTAATGTAGAAAGGCATACTGTTAATTTTTACAATCTGAAGTACTTAGATGATTGACTAGAACTCTGATGAAAACTGATGCATCAGAAGTGTCCCAAAAATCAACAACTTTTTGATGCTAAGAAAGCACCCGCATTTTAAATGCGAAAGTACAAATTTTTAAGATGTCTAGATTATTATAGCAGCTTGAATTTTGTTAAGAAAATGACTTATTCCTAACAACCTATGCTATACGACACACAAGTTTGCTCTTATACATTTTTGCCGGGAGCCAATTACTTGTGCTCTACCAAAGCATTATGACACTACCATACAATATATGCATGCCTGCATGCATGAAAATACATGCATAGGTAATGTACATGTGCAAATTGTTAGATATGTGCCCTAGAAGCCAATCTTGGCTAGCACATATTTTTCTAGGATATATTTTGTACTTGATGGGCAGTCTTAATAATCAATCATGTTTATGTGTCCATGATTTATCCTAGAAATTAACAAAGATGATTTTGTATATTCTCAAGGTGTTGAGAATTTGAGACATACATCATTAATGGTTAATTTCTAAATACTTCTGATCGAAGGATCGTCACGGAGGACAGTGATCAATCCATTCGAGATTGGTACACGGATCATCTCTCTTTAGGATAGATGAATCTTGAGTCTGCGGTACAGAGACACTGGGATGAGAGTGCAGGTGGTTGTTAGAGAACAACTTGCACTGAGTGTGACCAACACGAGAAACCACTTGAATATCTACTCACTCGTCAGTGATTTTTCTTGATGCTGCAGTATGGTGACTGATCCTTTGACCTGCGGTGTGTTGGCTATTCGCAGCGAGGCTACATAGTTTGACTGCACGTTCCTTAGTCCCTAGTCATATGGATCCTTGCTGTGTATGTTGACTATGTAGGTTCAAGTTCGCTGTTTGGAGTAGGATACACTTAGATGGAATCTATCGATCTTGATAGAAAAGGAGAAGTCCTATGCGATTCGTAAGACTGAGTTCAGAAAATCTCTGGCCAGAGTAAGTGTGAATACTGGAAATGAGTTTTCACGAGATTCACAAATGAACTCGAGTCGAGCCAATCTAGCATATGACTGATGATGGGGTTTGACGAGTTCTCCATGACCTCCGTCAAGTCGGGACTCTCGATAGAGGGATTGTATCACACGATAACTGCACCTAGGGGTTCATTTTTCTGTTCTGCTGGGTTGCCGCTACATGTTGCTAGACGTCACTGGTGGATCGTGAGAATTCATTAAGATCTTTTTCTGATCAACAATTTTTGTTGAGGTGAGTTGAAATCGTTTCAGCCCACGAAAAGAGTTTTGATGATACTGTGATGGAGATCACGGTATGTCTCACTACCAGACAGAATAGAATCTGAGGGGTCACACATAAAAGGAGCATGATCTGATCAATAGTTTGGATTATATTTGAATTATCAATTGGATTGATAGTTTGAATATTAAAAACTGCTAATTTGTAAGCGCTACAGTTTTGGCAGCTGCTAATTGTTAGCGTAGAGATTTAATTGCAAGTGTTGCAATTTTTGAAGGTTAATTAAATTATGAATTAAGTCTTAATTAATTTAAATTAGATTTAATTTAATTAGACTTAATTTAATTTAATGTTAATGGGGTTTAATTATCCAATCAGATTTGGATTTTAAGTCTGATTAGATCAGGCTTGACAGTCTTTTCGATTTCGGCTCGTTTCGGACTCGATTTGAATCCGATTGAGGTCCTATTTGAACCAGATGAACCATGACTCGGAGAGCCCAAGTTCTCTGGGACTCTCTAGAAATCACGTCAAAAGGAGAAGTGGGGTGTTGTTTTTCACGTCCTTTTTTTCTTGCACGCGTGAAAGGAGAGGGGGCGCCAATAGTTGGCGCTCCATCTTATTTGAAACTCTTTTTCATCTAGATTTTTTTTTATTTGAATTTGATTCAAAATAGAATAAAAATCTCTCTAATTGGGGCATGGAAGCATTTTTTTGTGCGACAAAAAAATTGGAGAAAGGAGGACATGCGCTAATTGTTGGTGTGAGACATCTCTCTTTCTTTCTTTCCTTATCTCAACGCATCTCATCCATTCTTTTTGTTTTGGACACCTAAGATCAAATGGATTTGATCTATTAAGGCGTTAAGAAGGGTTTGGGGCATGAGAGATCTGGTTGGAGCGACAAAAGTAAAAGGAGGAGAGAAGACGTGCATGAGATATGAAGAACGTCTTCTTTCTACATCAAAATTCTTCCCAACGTCTTCTTCTCCCTTCTCCCCTTTATCCAACGCCCAGATCTGATAGAGATCAGATCTAAGAAGAGAAAAGAGAGAGAAGAAGAGAAGAAGAAGGGTTCTTCTTCTCTTTATGGTGATCTGGTTCAGATCCCGACGGATCTACGCGAAAGAGTTTCCGTAGTATTCTTCTTCAAGATTTGGAAGAAGAAATCAAGATCCAAAGATGAGGAGCGAGATCTGCGAGGTGTTAGTACATCGGTGATCTCGGTGCTCCGATCAGACGGCTTTGTGTGGATACCAACAGAGGCCGAATGCGTGTGCAGCTACGATCAGAACCCGAGACATCCGTAGGATCCGAGGTTTGGAGATCTGATCTCCATTTGTTTTTTTTAACAGTTTGTTTTTTATTTCAGATCGTTGGTACATATTCGTATCAAGATCCATGCTACGATTTTCAGATCGGATCTGATACATGTAAATTAAAATTATTTTAATTTATTTTCGTTGCATAGATATTTCGAAAAAAATTTTGAACTACACGTACGAAATCGTAGCATTTTCTAACAGTGGTATCAGAGCATAGGTTCTGATACGAACATGAAATCCTCTCAGATCTGATATTTGGTTTGTAGAAATCAGATCTGAAGGTTAATAAGATGATCACATCATTCTGAAGTAAGGTTGTCCTGGCATAACCCTTGTTATGCTGAACGGTTGTCCTAAAATGATGTAGAACATCGATTAAGGTTAGATCTGATTTTTCTGCATGCTGTAATATAATTATAGGATTATTTTAGATCTGAAATGATTTCAGATCTAAAATAAATCATGAGTTATCAGATCTGAAATTGATTTTAGATCTGAATATTTTAATTAGGATGTAATTTGGATCTAGTATGTTGCTGAAATTTTTTCTACATGCATAGATTTAATATTATTGTTCATATGTTTGACATGTGAAAGATAATTAGGTCTGATTTTTAATTGATTACATATGTGATATGTTAGATTAAATTCTTAGTAGCTTGATAATTGAATTGGAATAGTCACCATGACCGTCCGATCATAAGATGATGAAGGGATTAAAGTCCCTCTCTCGTCCATTCGATAGGTTCTCTTTAATGACGTGTAGGGGTGCCGACTGTGATGTTTCCTATGAAGATGAACGGCGAACAGAAAATTGTATGTCTGACATATTTTAATTTAAATCAGATTATGCATGTATTTTTATGTGTTTTAGATCGTAAAATGTTATATTTGATATATTGTTTGACACACGATCTAAAACTTAAATTTCTGCAAAACCTTAGATCCAAAATCTTAGGCTTTGTTTGCATGAGAGCATGAAACTATAACTGGTATGCCTATGGAGTCGACTCAATTCTCGATTGGGTTGACTTAAGCGCTTGGTGAGTTGACTCATTTTTATTGGAGTCGACTCAAGATCCTGGTAAGTCAGCTCATTTGCTGATGGGCCGACTTAATTGTGCAGGTTAGGTCTATAGGTTTATGTTTGTCTTAGTGTGTGCCGACTCACTGTGACAAGTCGATTCATGTATGAGGATGAATTGACTCGATTCTGCAAATAGTGATATTGTATAAGATACAATATAAATGGTTTAGATTAGAAAATATTTCGAGATCTAAACCCAAACCCATGTACATTATGCACTTAATTAAGAATTAAGATTTGAAATTATAAGATCTGAAATTACAAATTTAAGATCTAAATTTCAATGCATAAAATATGGGCTTTCGGGTATGGGTTGAACAAATTAGTTTAGAAACTAAACTACAACTAGGGTCATTGATTAGATCCGATTTTGAGCAGTTGATCGAACCTAATCAAGAATTGATTGGGATTAGATCAAAGGGGCTTAAAATTGAAATTTAGTTGTAGTTGGTCAAATTGATTCACATGTGATGTGAATTGATTAAGTCACGACCGAATTTGGCTCAGTGGTTCGAGCTCGAGTCTATAGGTTAACCTAATTAATTCTAATCAATCAATTTGGTGTCTAAGGCAAGTATTAGATGGTAGTTATTTAATTGATTCTGTTGTCTGATCTGGCCAATTCGTTGGTGTCTAAGGAAAGCAATGGGGGATCCTCACTCATCTTTACTTATTTGGCCATCTTGGGAGATTATGTTTTGTATTAGGTTACCTGTTGACCCGAGTTTATCCGTACCGACTAGGTTGGTCAGACATGAAATGTGCTGATCTAAACCAGATTAGTCATTACATCAGATATATGTGACTAATTAGAAGAGATCTGAACTCAAATCTCCTCACTGAATATTAAGTCTACTGGTCTTCCACTGTTGTAGAGATGCGGGTGTCTTTTTCAGCATTGATCGTTCTCGGCTGGTTACAGTGGTTCGGTTGCATCGAAAAGGCACAATCACTCTATTGGCATCAGATGCCCCAAGGTAAAGATGGGGTTGGCCCAATAACTGTTAGGTGAGGGACCCAATGACGGTTTTGCACTCGTTGGTGAACGGTGGGTTGGACTTAACTAAAGAATGTGCTAATAACTGTTAGGTGAGGCCACAAGACTTAGAGACGAAGTCGCTGCAACATGCTTGGAGAAGCATCTGGACAAAGAGTTATCCACGCCTTGATATACGTGTCATCAATAAACTGTTAGGTGAGGTGCCGTATATCGATGGGACCGCAGCACCCATTAGAACCTATTATCGCGTTAGGATTTTCGTTTTTTCACCCGAGGAGTGTGAGAGACTCGAAAAATTAGTGGGAGCTTTTTGTTTGTTTTTAAAGTCCCTAGAACAAACTATCACAAGTATAATCATCTAATTAAATCTTTACTCTCTATGATGAATTCTTCAGCTTCCAATCCTCTAGCTCGAATTCTAGATATTCAACACTTAACCAAAATCGACTATATATTCTGGCTCAAAATCTAAGAATAGTTCTTAACTTTTAGAAATTAAATTATGTTCTTGATCAGGTTAACCCAATGTCATCAGCTTATCCAATCCATAGTTAATGAGCTATACTTGGCAAATGGTTGGACATTGACAATTAGGTTAGGTGCTATAAATTAGATTCCATAATCGATGAGATCCAATATATGCATAAGGACATGTAGACTGTCAATGACATGCTGATTCATCTGCAATAGTTGTAAGATGATCAGAATCGCATAATGCATGAGATGCATGATGGGCAGTTTGTCTATGATCGATGATCAAGGATATTGAAGAGCTTGAACATGATCGTGCATAAAAAATTATTAATGGATTTGATCTTGTAATTTTGATTCATACGGATAGTTTATGAAACTATTATATGAATAAATATTATAGCACCTTAACTGAATCGGTCGATATGCTGGTAATTAAGGGACCGTGAAAGGTTCAGAGATACATACCTGGAGAACCTAAAGAAATATTGATATGCTTTTGGAAAGTATGTCAAATTGCTGAATATTAATCTTACGGTTTTTTCTTTTTCATTAGACTCTAATGCATATTACACACTTTAACATAAGGTCTAAAGAACGAAGAGGACCAAGGTAAGGTGAAGTGACTTTTTGAGTTGGCAATGGTGCAAAAGTTGCACTAGGCCGTGGGCACCTAATCTCGGAGATTACCGTTTGGATTTGGTTCTTGATCATTTGCATAGTGATGCATTTGAGAAATTATTTGAGCAAATAGTGAATGCCATTGGGTCTAAGAGATCCAGATCCAAATAACCTGAAGTATATAAATGATTCTTTTGGCTAGGTCATGTATGAGATAAAATGATTTACTCATTGGAGAACATGGGCCTTTGGGTCATTGACTGTTAAGTCATATCTAGTTTGTGAATCATCTCTTTGAAGATTAATGATCAACCTGTCCTTTATTGGTTAAAGGAATAGGACTACCGAGATACTTACCTTAGTACACATACAATGTGTATGGCCCATTTGATGAACCAGACTAGGAGGTTATCACTACTTCATCACCTTTACCGATGAGCATCATGATATAGGTATGTAGGTGAGATACAAATCTGAAAGACTTTGAAAGGCTCAAAGAATTCAGATATGAAGTAGAAAAGATAAATCGAAAAAAAATCCTAAAGGTACTTTGATTAGATCGAAGATGCAATACCAAATTAGAAAATTTATCGAATATCTAAAGAGAATGGCATAATTTCATGATGGAATTCTCCTTGTATACCTTAGCTCAACGGTGCATATGTGAGGAGCGATGGCACTGTATGAGATATGGTCCGGACCATCATGAACATCACTAATTTAACTATTATTTTTTAGAAGCAAGGTTTAATTTCTGAAATTTAAATTAGGTTTTCTTTAAAGTTAGTTTCACCACACCATATGAGATATGATATGGTGGACAAGTTAGAGGATAGATATGTGAGAACTCGTTTATAGGGTATCCCAAAAGGTGTCTGAGATATCGCTTTCTCTTTCCAGTGGTTCACAATGTGATTGTGAGCAATCATACTGTTTTTTTAGAAACAGTGGAAGGATAAACTCAAAGTGAAAAAATATCTGAAGAATGAGTTACAAGATCTGTACAATCTATTTAAGATGAGCCAGTATATATAATACTTCCTCCTCCTCGTAGATCTAGTAGGATCTCCTATCTTTTAGAAAGGTACTTGGTATTCTTATAAAGAATTTAGAGAAAGTGTTTCTTGAGGGAGATTGGGAACATAGGGATGATCCCAAAACTTACAACGACATGATACGAGGAATCATACAGTTACATAAAGGTCAGTGGGAGGGTTTCATGCTGACATCGATTATGATGTGGTTACATATAAAATTTTCTTTTCAAAGACCTAGATCAAACATTCTGAAAATAAAAGTTTATAGAGATAGATCCCAAAAGGATGTTTGTTTTCATAGATAAGTACATAGAAGAGGTGCTGAAAGGGTTTAGCATTGAAATCTCCAAGAGGGATCCGTTATCCTCTTGGGCATAGGTGTATGCCAAGTTATGTACTTGACTTGGTATATCTTGCTGTGAAAGTCATAAGCAGATATTAGTCGAATCCAGACTGGATGCAATGGATTGCTATGAAAATATCCCCAAGTACTTGAGAAGCACTAAGGGATTATTCTTCATATTTGAAGAAGGGTTAGAGCTAAGAGTGGAAGGATACACTGATGCTGATGCTGATGGTAGAATGTCTATATCAGTATGTATTCTTAAATTATGTTAGTTCGATACGATGAAAGTGTTCCAAGCAATCGACTAATGGAAGTTAAATATGCTATAGATGTGCAGGATGCATTCTGGTTCTTATAATAGTTGTAGAACTAGATGTCATACCATTGGATGCTATGACATTGTACCGCAAAGATAATGGTCTATAGCCTTCGCTAAGGAGCCAAGATCTCATCAGAAGTCCATGCACATAAAATAGATATACGCGATTACCTCAAGTAGAAATACATAGAGGTGAAGAGAGTAGACTCCACATGATAGTGGTAGGCCCAAGTCACTTAGCCAGCTAAACATCGAAGCCTATCTTCAGAAGATAGGCTCAGGTATATGGCAGATTGGTTTTAGTGCAAGTGAAAGTTTGTTAGATGTGTGCCCTAGAAGGCAATCTTGGTTGACACATATTTTTTAGGGCATGTTTTGTACTTGATGGATAGTCTTAATAACCAATCATGTTTGTGTTCATGATTTGTCCTAGAAATTAACAAAGATGATTTTGTATATTCTCAAGGTGTTGAGAATTTGAGACATACATCATTAGTGGTTAATTTCTAAATACTCCCGATTGAAGGATCGTCACGAAGGACAGTGATCAATCCATTCGAGATCGGTGCATGGATCATCTCCTTTTAAGGCAGATGAGTCTCGAATCTACGGTATAGAGACACTGGGGTGAGAGTGCAGGTGGTTGTTAGAAAATAACTTGCACCGAGCGTGACCAATACGAGAAACCACTTGGCTGTTTACTCACTTATTAGTGGTCTTTCTTGATACTGCAGTAGTGTGACTGATCTTTTGACCTGCGGTGTGTTGGCTATTCGCAGCGTGGCTACATAGTTTGACTGCATATTCTCTTGGTCCCTAGCCATATGGATCCTTACCGTGTATGTTGGCTATGTAGGTTCAGGTTCGCTGTTTGGAGTAGGATACACCTAGATGGAATCTATCGACCTTGATAGAAAAGGAGAAGTTCTATGCGATTCGTAAGACTGAGTTCAGAAAAATCTCTGACCAGAGTAAATGTGAATACTGAAAAAGAGTTTCCACGAGATTCACAAATGAATTCGAATCGAGCCAGTCTAACTGATGATGGGGTTTGACGAGTTCTCCATGACCTCCGTCAAGTCGGGACTCTCGATAGAGAGATTGTATCACACGATAATTGCACCTAGGAATTCACTTTTCTGTTTTGCTAGGTTGCCACTACATGTTGCTAGACGTCACTGGTGGATCGTGAGAACTCATTAAGATCATTTTCGGATCAACGATCTTTGTTGAGGTGAGTTGGAATCGTTTCAGCCCATCGAAAAGAGTTTCGATGATATTGTGATGGAGATCACGGTATGTCTCACTACCAGACAGAATAGAATCTGAAGGATCACACACAAAAAGAGTATGACCTGATCAATAGCTTGGATTATATTTGAATTATTAATTGGATTGATAGTTTGAATATTAAAAACTGCTAATTTGTAAGCGTTACAGTTTTGGCAGCTGCTAATTGTTAGCGCAGGGACTTAATTGCAAGTATTGTAATTTTTGAAGATTGATTAAATTATAAATTTAATATTAATTAATTTAAATCAGATTTAATTTAATTAGATTTAATTTAATTTAATATTAATTGGGTTCAATTATCCAAATCAAATTTGGATTTCAAGCCTGATTGGATCAGGCTTGACGGCCTTTTCGAATTCAGCTCATTTCGGACTCGATTTGAATCTGATTGAGGCCCTATTTGAACTAGATGAACCATGACTCGGAGAGCCCAAGTTCCCTGGGACTCTCTCTCCAGAAATCATGCCAAAAGGAGAAGTGGGGCATTGTTTTTCACATCCTTTTTTTCTCGCATGCGTGAAAGGAGAGGAGGCGCCAATAGTTGGCGCCCCACTTTATCTGAAACTCTTTTTCATCCAGATTTTTTTCTATTTGAATTTGATTCAAAATAGGATAAAAATCTCTCTGATTGGGGTGTGGAAGCATTTTTTTGTGCGACAAAAAAATTGGAGAAAGGAGGGCATGCACTAATTGTTGGCGTGAGACATCTATCTTTCTTTCTTCCCTTATCTCAACGCATCTCATCCATTCTTTTTGTTTGGACGCCCAAGATCAAATGGATTTGATCTATTAAGGCGTTAAGAAGGGTTTGGGGCGTGAGAGATCTGGTTGGAGCGACAAAAATAAAAGGAGAGGAGACGTGCGTGAGATATGAAGAACGTCTTCTTTCTTGCATCAAAATTCTTCCTAATGCCTCCTCCTCCTTCTCCCCTTCATCCAACGCTCAGATCTGATAGAGATCAGATTTAAGAAGAGAAAAGAGAGAGAAGAAGAGAAGAAGAAGGGTTCTTCTCTTCATGGTGATTTGGTTCAGATCCTAACGGATCTGTGCGAAAGAGTTCGCGCAGCGATCTTCTTCTTCAAGATTTGGAAGAAGAGATCAAGATCCAAAGATGAGCAGCGAGATCTGCAAGGTACTAGCACACCGGTGATCTATGTGCTCCGATTAGGTGGCTCCGTATGGATACCAGCAGAGGTCAGGTGCGTGCGCGGCTACGATCAGAACCCGGGACATCTGCAGGATCCGAAATATGGAGATCTGATCTCCGTTTGTTTTTTCTAACAGTTTGTTTTTCTATTTCAGATTTCAAATCGTGGGTACATGTTCGTATCAAGATCCATGGTACGATTTTCAGATCGGATCTGGTACATATAAATTAAAATTATTTTAATTTATTTCCACTGCATAGATGTTTAAAAAAAATTTTGAACTGCGCGTATGAAACTGTAGCATTTTTTGACACAAATTGTGTATGCATGAATGTCTTTCTGTATATAATGCCAATGCCCAAGTTGAGGCTTTCTGTCTACACCATTAGTCAAATATGTAGGTCAAAGAAAAGAGTTAAATACAGTCCTTACAGGATAGATATACTCTTTGTCCTTCCTCTCGCACAGACATGCCCACGAGCGAGGAACAAGAAATGTGGATCAAACTAAAAGTGAGAGTATTTTCATTAATACGCATGAATGAAAAAAAGAAAAGCATATAGTTAGTCGATGGGATGATGTGTCTCACATGCCATGCTAAGTATGTGTCTATATGCCCGGAGATCTTTTTTTTTTTTTTTTTTTTTTTTTCCGGGTGGGGGAATGACTCCATTAGTCATGATCAGCAATATTCTAATGCCTAAAATCCAAAATCAGAAGTTTTGAATTTTTTTAAGATTTGCATTAAGCCATCAGAGAATTGACAGTTCTTGTTACCCAATCTAATAGATAGTTTTTCGTCTATGCATCATGTTTGCAGACCTCGTAAACCTTTTAGTCCCTGCAATGTTTCTATGGCTCAATAGACATTTCATATATTTCAGTGTAAGCAAAACAGATCTCAAGATCAAGATCTCTAACTTTATTCTTTCTTTGACATTATGAGAAAACAAACCATATTTGACATCAAACATATTTTACGTTCCTTCATTTTCCCTGTGATGGCTTGCATCTGCCAGCAGAAGACAATTGTGCTGTTTTATATATAATGAAAGGACAGGGATACTTTCTTTTGGTGTTGGTTCGGTTAATTTAACTTGAGTTATACATACGTTCATGCATAATGCATATGTATGTGTATATGTATGCATGGTCTATGTTTTTCAGTGTCTCTGGTGTATCTATACTTTATTGCAAGCTTTATATATCTTTTATTGCATTGTATTTTCATAATACTATTTATGATACAGTCCAATGGGAGTTTTTGGACCAGATTCTTGTTGATGCAAAATACATGGGCCTATCTAAATTATAAAGGCACACCCTTAATTACAAGCTCCAGTATTTAAACTTTCTACAACTTCAATGCAAATTTATGCATTTTTTGATGCTAAAAACACATTTGGAATACTAGCATATACAAGTTTATGATGTCTAGGTTATAATTTACAGCTTGAATTTTTGTTAAGAGAATGCCTTGAGTTGTAACAACCTATGCCTGTATGAAATATAAGTTTGCTATCATCAATTTTTACCTGGAGCTAATTACTTGTGTTCTCTAACCAAAGGATTATAACTCTACGCTATAATAGACACACACACATGCTTGCCAAATACATGCATAGAAATGTATGTAGATGTGTAATGGCACATGTGTATATGTATCTTTCTGTATATAATGCCAATGCATAAGTTGAGGCTGCTACACTGATCGTCTATCAAATTTCTAGGTTGAAGAAAAAGAGTTAAAATACACTCTTACATGTTTGATGTACTCTTAACGCTCGTGCATGCGTGTGCCCACATGCACAGCATATGTGTGAAACAAGAAATGTGAATCCTCTAAAAGTGATAGTATATTTATTAATATACAAAAATAGAAAGAAGGAAAGCATATTATTGGTTGATGGGAGCATCAATCTCAAACGCCATGCTCTCACATAAGCGCATGCGTGCAGGCACACACAGAGGGAGAGAGAGAGAGAGAGTTAGGCTGCGATCATCTTGGGGTGGGTCAGGTCCAAATCCTGCAACATTATCAGTGTGCCACTTAATCTTTACTTAACACCATAAGTCATGATTAACAATATCCTAATGCCTAAAATCCAAAATTGGGTGTTTTGAATTTTTCTTTTCCCTTTTTTTTTTTTTTTTGCATTAAGCCATCAGAGAATTGCCAGTTTTTGATAGCAAGACATGTATCGTTTTTCATCTATGCACTATGCATGCGGACCTGGTAAAGCTTCATAGTCTTGCATTGTTGTATGGTCACGAGACTTTTCATATATTTCAGTGCAAGCAAAACATATCTCAAGCTCATAATCTCTAAGTTTATGCTTTCTGTCTTTGTAAATAAACAAACTGTCTGGCATCTAAAGTATTTTATGCATCTTCATTTTCGCAGTGATGGCTTGCATCTGACAGCAGAAGGCAATAATGTTGTTTACAAAGGAGTCTTGCAGGTATTCAACAATGCTCATCTCTGTGCTGAAGAGATGCCTTATGATTTCCCTCATCATTCTGAGATTAATGGGGATCAACCTGAAAAGGCGTTTCAACAAAAAAGCTAAATGTTCGCTCGCCTTTCCATTCTGTGAACTTAGCTACTTTGAAACTCCTCAGCTCCTTACTGTGAGACATTATTGCCTAAATTGCTTGATTTCATTGTTCTTGGTCACTATATTTCTTGGAAGTGCATGATAATATGTTTGACATGCCCTTGGGCTTTGTGCCTCCGTCTTCTCCATCAGATGCTCTTATTCTCTCTGGAGATAGAATAGGTGTATATTCATGATTTGCAGCCATGCTATGCTAAATTACTGCCCCTGCTTTTCTGGACTTGATATTTTGTTTTTTTTCCTTGGATAGAGATCAAGCTAACAAGTCCTGTGAATTGCAGAGTACGTGAACCAGTATCATTTAAACCCACCACGAAAATTGTTAGTCATGTTTGAAGACATCTGAGGTTATTGGCTGTCCCGACGATTTGTTTGTTCAAAAAGAGTTTTTTATTCAATTTTAGCATCAAACGGAAATGCTAGGTTAACAACTATTCATAGAGCCCACCACGACATTCGAGACAAAGCCTGATGGCTACGGCCATTTTGAGAACTTTTGTTGTTTCTGCTGCTTGTTTTGTCCGCACGTATGCATTCAAGCATGCAAGCACACGTTCATGTGCGGTCTATTTGAAGGGTCCAGGTTGTATCTCTCGAAAAAATGATTCATCTTTTCTCTTAGATCGTGTTATAGCCACTAGGAGATCTGATTTGATCGAAGAAAGAGAGAGTTTGGAGTGCTTTGAAAGCTATGTGAGGATCAGATTTGTGTACAAAGATGAAGAAAAAGTTCGGAGAGCTTTGAGAGCTATGTGAGGTATGATCCAACTGTTGATAAGGTGAAAAAATAAGACAAGGTGCCTCCCTTATCTAATTGTGAATTATGCAATTGCAAATTACACTTGCCACTCTTATGTAATCAAATAAAAGAAATAAACTGATCTTTTCAAATATCGCCTGCTCTCTCCGCTCAAGTGCACGCACGGTCTTGTTGCACTTTAATAGATGCAATACTGTTTCGGGCCCCATGCTCATCGTTGACAGACATCGTTGACAGACCTTAGAAGGAATTATTCCATGCAGGTGCAAGTGAATCGGGATAAATCTCGGAGCATATGTACGGTGGAGAGGATGCAATCAAAAATCGGTGAAATACAGGGTAGGGTTTAGAGTATAGAGTTTAGAATTTTTTCAAAAAGACTTGATATACAGTCGTGATCTCACCAGCTCATTTTATTTATAATAAGATTAACAAATATCCTCCATTTTAATTCATGTAAACTTTTACATTTATTTATTTTTTAGATACGAACGTGGAGGACATGTTTACGAAGACAAGAACGCATTGACCGTTGGATCTCAGGCCTCCCGAGAGTTTTTGCTGCTGTAGTGGTAGAGATCCTGTTACTACATTTATATCCAAGCAATTTTTTAAAAATGAAGATTTTTCTCCAACAATCATTTGAAAAGCTTGAGTCCGTCTGAAATTTGATGTGGGTTTGCCAATGCCTGCCAGAGAAAAAAACAAAAAAATTATAAAACATAGCAAAGATGTCCCGCGGGGCATCTTGACATGGCCTCCGTATTGCATGCACCAGATGCAATTAGATCGTACAAATTTTACGGTGGATAACACGCCATGCAATTGGATCGTACAAATCTCACGGTAGACATCCCGTTACTACATTTTTTTGAAAACATGTCTTGGTCCAGAAAAAAGTCCCCTTTGGTCCTTTTGGGACTCCTGTATTTTTCTCGAAAAAAGAAAAAAAAATGATTAGATGGATGCCAAGAAAGTCCCCATGGCTTTAGAATGCGAGGATTTCCTCTTGGCCAAAATCCCCATTAATTTCGCTATGAAGCACCAATGCACCATCCCATGATATGACAAATATGAAAATCTTGGCCCTATTATTTTGGTTGATATAAATGGATAAAATCTGGATATCAGCTAATGCAACGCATCTACACCAGCCAATATTTTTAACTTTTTATTATTTTAACTAAATTTTTAATTAATAAATCTGAAAATTAATTTTTAAATATAATTAGTAATCTTGTTTTTACTATATTAGCTGAGATATTAATATCTCAGTACTAAAAATATTAATCGAGCCTGATTAATGATTGGATTTTTTTTATTCAAAATCCTCGTACGCAAAAGAAACAAAAGAAAAATCTAAGCATGATGGCCGATGAAGCCCGGCCCATAGTGACAGTACGAATTCGTGCCCGATAATAAAAAAATATATATAAATGGCCGAACGCACCTTCTATTCCTCGGGGCCGCTCATTTCTTCCCTGATCAGAGAGGAGAGGGGAGAGAGGAGAGAGAGAGAGAGAGGGGTCGGGGGAAGAGAGCGATCGAGCATTGTAGGGGCGGAACGAGAGAGAAGCCGATCGAAGGGGAAGTTATCCCACGCACTCGCAATCCATTTCATTACCATAATCCAATCACATCCGTTCCTCCCCCCACCCCCGCGCTCCTAGGGTTTTGAGTTCTCCATCTGATCTGATCGGGAAATCCCTAGGTTCCTTTCCCGGTTCCCTCTCCGGTCTTCTTCCTCGTTTCCCTAGAGGGCTTCCTCGGGTCTCCAGGCGGCGCCCCCTCCCTTCCCTCTCGCTAACTAGGGTTTCCCGTCACCCGATCTCGATAGGGTCCCCTTGTATACTCTTGCCCGTGAAACGGATCGGCGATCTTTCGATCGGATCCAGCTTCTTTGGATCTTGTCCTTTGGTTCCTTTATCGGTGTTGTTAGAGAGCGGAGGAAGCTTCTTGCAAGTTTTTTCGTCAGACTCTCATCCCCCATCTTAGACATGACTGCAGCGGCGTCCAGGTCGTCCTCCAAAGGCCCGCGCTATGCGCCCGAGGACCCCACGCTGCCTAAGCCTTGGAGAGGCCTGATCGATGGGAACACGGGCTACCTCTATTTCTGGAATCCCAAGACCAACATCACCCAGTACGAGCGGCCCCTAGCGGAGTCATTCCCACCCTCTTCCCCAGAAACCCTTGGTTCCTCCTTCCACCAGCAGCAGCAGCAGCCGCCCTCTTCTTCTGGCCACCGCGGCTCTCACGAGTATGAAGGGTCACGAGACGATCAGGTATTTCCTCTAGCGCCATTCCCAATTGATTCGATCGATCTCGCTTGTTTATATGGTATTTCAGATGAATTGGAGGAATTCAGCAAGCGGAATATTTCTTTCTGTTGGAAAGACTAAAATAAAAATTAATGGTGCACCGATGCATCCTAGGTCGGCGAGGTTGTCGTAGCCACTTCCTATGTGGCATGCTGTCTTGTCCCCGTAATCAGTTGTTTTCTGAGGGAAGCGGAAAACCATATGATGATGCAATGCAGTTATTCCTGTAAAAGAGCAAACGGAAATCCATGCATGCTGAGATTGCTTGAAATTGCTAATACTATTATTATGGCCTGTCTTTTCATGCAAGTATCGTAGCCAGTAAAATATATGAAAAATCTATTCTTATTGACTGATGATAAAAGTGTTCCACTGTCAGTATCCTGATGCTAGAGGTGGCCACTCTCCTTCACTGAATGGCTTGGCCCAAGTTGGACATGGATCATCTAGTCATGGGCACAATGCACAAAGTTCAAGGGCAGCTGCACGAGGACATGGACTACTGGAAGGACGAGGCGGTTCATCCGCAGAAGCCTATCGCCGTCAGCATGAAATAACTGTCACTGTATGGATCCCTGGCCATTTACTCATTACTCAGCCTTTTCTCTTTCCTCAACATTACTGAATCGCACAGAACTTCATCGTGAATGAGTAGTGATTTGCTATTTTATGTTTTGGTTGTATTGCATCGTCTTTTCTATTGACCCTCCAATTTATACGTTTCCAGTTATTAAGGATTTGATACCTTTTTTCCCCCTCTTCATCTAAGTGGGCGCATAAACAACCCGGAATTAGTTGAATCCTTCCACAGCATGGTATTGGGTGTGGGTGACGTTGCTTTAGAAAGTCCTTTAATAGATTTTAATGGAAAACTGCTTTCTAGTAAAGATTTTGCACTTAGTAGTTTTGACTTCAATGTGTTTGTCGAATAAGTAAAAGCCATGAAGTTGTGCTTGGGAAAAGCTAGATAATCAAGCTTCTAGCACAGTGATGGGTGAATACGCAATCCTTATGTTTATCTGATTGTCACAATTTTAGTTGCAGTTCTTTGTCTTGTAAATTTTTTCTTGTGCATTTTTCATCTTTATTTTTTGTTTCTCAGCAAAGAATCACTATAATACCATAATTTTGTTTAGAACTATTATCTTTTTTTTTGCTAAACTTTATTTCAGGGAGATGATGTCCCAGTTCCATTCACGTCATTTGAGTCCACAGGTTTTCCCTCAGAAATTCTCAGAGAGGTATATTAAACCCCCCACCCCCCACCACTCTCGAGGTCTCTTTATATATTTTTTAACCCTCTTTGCATTATGATGTCTCGAGCCTGTGTAAGTTTGCTAAATTTTGGATATTAGTGTTTTGAATTCTAAGTTTCCATTTGCTGGAGGTTCAATTATGAGTTTCAGTTCTATCTGTATTTAATTTTCTTTCCATTCTGTACTTTCTGTCGCAGGTGCGATATTCGCTCCTAGGAGCTAATGTCGTACGCTGTGAGGCGTTGGGCCACCCTCTGTGGGGAAGCTTTCATGTTGTTTGACGCCCTTCACGGTGGACCAATTTGCTCCAGGGGGGAGCTAATGTTGTATGCAATGCTGCATTGGCAGCCCTCTTTGGGGAGGCTTTCATTCAGTTGGGGCATCCTCCATGGTGGACTTATCTTTAGAAGGGCTTTCCTGTCACCTGCTGCTGGTGATTTGGTCCAGTCTGCTACACCGAACAAAAAGAGGGCTCTTTCTACTGCTCCAGCTTGCATCTGCAAGCAGCCTCTATTTTAGACAATGCGGTTCTGGATTGGCTGAATCCTCCAGTTTAATTCGGAAACAATATGAAAAGTAAAGAAAAGAAACAGAAGATATTACTTAAGGCAATGTTCTTATGGTGCATCATGGGTTTTTGTTTTCTAGGTACACCGTGCAGGATTCTCAGCACCTACACCAATCCAGGCTCAGTCATGGCCAATTGCTTTAAACAGTCGGGACATCGTTGCCATTGCAAAAACTGGATCAGGAAAAACATTAGGATATCTTATTCCAGGGTTCATTCATCTCAAGCACCTCCATAATGATTCTAAGATGGGCCCGACAGTGTTGGTTCTGTCACCAACAAGGGAGCTGGCAACGCAGATACAAGATGAAGCTGTGAAGTTTGGTAGATCATCAAGAATATCATGCGTGGTTTGTTTCCTCTTATCAATTGATCTTATGAAATTTTTAAATTGATCATTTTGGTGCATGGATCATGTGCTGTGAACCATGCTTTACAAGAATATCATGTGATACTTTACTCTCACAAGTTCAAGATTGTAGGCAGTGTCATCAGCTTATGGACACTTTGAACTTCTAGAGTATCCTGCTTTATCCAGCTTAAACATTATCTTTTCCTAAAGAACCATATATAGATGATGCTTATGGGCATTACAATATCTGTCTGATCCATCTTGGTAGAAAGTGAAGGGGGAGGGGGATAGCAGTCCTCATTAGCTTAGAAACAGATGACTATTTTCCTTCAAATTACATATTTAAGCCTGCTAGCAAAGCCATTCCATCATTTTTTGGTTTTTAACAAACTTGTGCATTTGCTGATATTGAATCATGTATCGTTTTATTTGTATTTTATCATATTCTGTTGTTGACACTTTCTCTTCATGGTGATGTGGTTTTAAGTGTTTATATGGAGGTGCTTCAAAAGGTCCTCAGCTGAGAGATTTGGACCGAGGAGCAGATGTTGTAGTTGCTACACCTGGAAGGTTGAATGACATTCTGGAGATGAGAAGAGTGAGTCTCCATCAAGTTTCATATTTGGTTCTCGATGAGGCTGACCGTATGCTAGACATGGGTTTTGAGCCACAGATACGGAAAATTGTAAAAGAGATTCCAGCACGTCGCCAGACTCTAATGTTCACTGCTACATGGCCAAAAGAAGTTCGGAAAATAGCTGCAGATTTACTGGTTAATTCTGTTCAGGTCAACATTGGTAACATTGATGAATTAGTTGCAAATAAATCTATCATCCAGGTGCGGATGGTTATTTTGATTATCATGTCATGATTTTCACCAATATATGTTACCCCAATTATCTCATTAGTTTGCACTCGATTAGAATATTAATATTCCAGTTTTGTTGTGTCTTCTGCAGTATGTGGAAGTAATTACACCTATGGAGAAAAGTAGACGGCTTGAGCAGATCTTGCGATCACAAGAACCAGGCTCCAGAATTATAATATTCTGTTCTACAAAGAGGATGTGTGATCAGCTTGCTAGGAACCTTACTCGTCAGTTTGGTGCTGCTGCTATTCATGGTGACAAGTCTCAGGTTGAGAGAGACTGGGTCTTGAGCCAATTTCGGATGGGAAAGTCTCCCATACTCGTGGCTACTGATGTTGCTGCTCGTGGATTGGACATTAAGGACATCAGGTTGGATCAAATTGTCTTCTATCCATTGGTTTCATGCCTTAGATTGCTGAGTATTTGATGGAGAGAATAGGAGTAAAATAATTTCTATTGTTTGATAATGCATCCTCATTTCTATATCTTCACTATTTTTGTCTATTTTTGCTGAGAAGGAATGCGAATCTCTGAACATAACTTATCTTATTTTACTTGTGGGGCCATCTATTAGCTACTCAAATTCCAGATTTGAGAGTATATCATGCTAACTTTTCAACAACCTCTTAATTCCAACTGCTACAGGGTCGTGATCAATTACGACTTCCCAACAGGAGTTGAAGACTATGTTCACAGGATTGGGAGAACAGGTAGGGCAGGTGCTAGTGGAGTGGCCTACACATTTTTCTGCGACCAGGATTCGAAATATGCGTCAGATCTTGTCAAAGTGCTGGAGGGTGCTGGCCAGCATGTTCCTTCAGAGTTACTGGATATGGTGTCACGTGGTGGATATGGTGGCAAGTCTCGCCGTTGGGGTTCTGGTGCTCGTGATGGCGGCCGTTCCCATGGTGGACTTGCTGGTTCCAGCTATGGTGGGAAAAATGGTTGGGGCTTGCCACTGTCTTCAGGTTGGTCAGAAAGTTTCCATGGTGGTGGTGATGGTGGTGGAAATGGGGATCATGGGTCCTCACATGACAGGTGCTTATGGCCAATTCTCTGTTTTCCATTATATGATCAATCTGTTATATTGATAAATATTGGACAAATAGTTTAGTAAACTACCAAGTTATTCATTATATTTAGATCAATAATTATTTATTGAACTTAATTGTGCGAGATCTGTGCACCTTGGTAAGACTTTGTTCATTCACTAAGTTGACTCTTTTATCAAACTACATAGCGTGTAAAAATGGGCTGCTCTCAAATGGCAAACTCTATAGACCATCGTGGTTAAAAGGTCCTTTTCAACTTGGCACCTGTGATCTGTCTTTAGCCTTGTGGGATCATCGCACATTGGGAGCATTCAAAGGAAGATCTTATTGATTTATACATGTACCTTTGATGAGCACGTGACATGTTGGTCTTTTTGGCAGGTATGGCTATGGTGGTCAAGACGATCGACGTGATAGAGGGTCAGGGGGAGGTAGAGCCCAGAGCCGCCGGAGTATTAGCCCGAGCCCCCCCAGGGGAACTGGAGGATGCGATGATAGCCGCGGTAGAAGCTGGAATCGAGGTTGCAGTCGGAGTAGGAGTCGTAGTCGCAGTTGCAGCCGTGGCCTCAGCACAGCCAGCCTAGTGCATAGGCAGTCACCGCCGCCAAGGAAGGAGCCTCCAATGACCAACTATAGCACTAGCGATCGTGTTCATTCGCCGACACCATACTTTCAACAGCAGCAGCTGGGATTGCCGGAACACAACAAGGACATGAGGGAGGCTCAACTTGATCACTCTCCTAGCCTGCAGAAGGAGAGACCTCTATCGCTGGACGAGCATACAGATGCTGTATGGGAAAGACATTGCCATTCTGGGGAGCCAAAAGGACATCGACTTGACAATGGAGAAGAGGAGGAAGAGGGTATCATTCAAGCGAACGAGGATGGCATCGTTCCCTTGGTGTTGGTCACGGATGCCTAAGGAAGGAGGCCCCAGGAACCTAAATGATGGTATTCTGGTTTAGGAGCCTCGTCTACCAGCTGCTTTTTGGCTGTGGCAAGATATCGTTCGATTCCATTTTGATGTGCTGGGTGTATGTTATAATGGGGGCCGGCTAGTGCTATAAGCCTGATACTTTCTCGTTGCTGTCTGATGGGAAACCTTGATATAACGATATGGTGCTTATAATTTTTGGAAGCACTGCATGCTTTTGTTTATCCGGTATTTGGGAAAGGATTGAAAACCGGATATCGATTGGGTGCTGCTTTATCCATATTTTTATATTTATATTTTGTTGCGGATGGGAATGTAGATATAGGTATTAACGATTAGGTTGCGCTTGGTGGATGCAATCGTGAAGGGTAATTTGGGTTGTTTTTAAGGTAAATTATTATCATTAAATTATTAATAAAAATAGATATATATTGATTATAGATTGTTGTATTTGACAGTGATATAATAAAATTATTAAAAATTTTGATTGACATGTTTAGTATAACAATCAAAACTATCGATAATATAAAATCAAATTTTGAAGATATTTTTTTAATTTTATAATAATGATGACGATATAATTATTATAATATATTATATTTTAATATAATATATTATAATATTATATTATGATATTATAATAAATTATTATAATAAAATATAATATATTATTTTAATAATATAATATAATATATTATATATAATAATATTATATTATATACTATGTTATATTAATAAAAAATATTAGTATAATATATTATAATATTAATATATTATAATATATTATAATATAATAGTATAACAATATAATTAATATATTGTTATATAGAATAATATTTATATAATATATATTATAATACATTAATATGATATATAATATTATATGATAATATGCTAATAAATTATTATATTATATTAATACAGGATATTAATATAATACAATATTATATTTATATAATATAATATAATATATTATTATATATAATAATATTATATTATATATTATGTTATATTAATAAAAGATATTATTATAATATCTTATAATATTTATACATTAATATATTAAGATATATTATAATATAATAATATAATAATATAATTAATAGGGGGATTAGAGAATTTTTTTTTATTTTACTTTAAAGTTAAAAGGAGCTCTCTATTTGACTTTTAAGTAAAAGCTACTAGCTATTAGAAATATAAGTTAAAAGAGTCTATCCATAAAAATATAATTACTCTTATACCTTTTCTATGGGTAACAGTGTATATTTTAGTTTCTTCTCTCTCTCCGTCCAGTCATGCTCTTCCCGTTAAAAGTCTCCTTTCCTTCTCTACTTCACAGTTTTTACCCCTCTTCGTCTTTTTCCCACCAAAAGGAGGAGGTAGTTGTGCTCTTGCCCTCATCTTTTCTCTACTCAGTTTGTGCTCTTGCTCCACTCTCTTCTCTACTCGTCCCTCTCTCTTCTTTACTCTACATTTTGTTCTCTTGCCCCTCTCCCACAGTCCGACTGTGCCATAGCTTCAACCAAAGCTCTCCTCCCACGATGACTCTCTCCACAGCCCCCAACATCTACACCATGAGGATCCCAAGCTACAGTCTTAAATCCCAAAGATCCTTGACCGACCCTCAACGCCCGTGCCCTGAACTCCAATGGCTTCATCTTCTGTCGTTAACACAAGTGTGGATGTTGAACTCTCCGTCATTTACAAATACAACACTATTTGTCATGTCTTTGGCATAAATAAATTGATGAAGTTCTCGGACATCTACAGCATCCTCTCGCACAGATGGAGCCATATAACATCTGAAAATGTCATCGTGAAGTACCTTATACTTTTCACAAGGATGTTAGTGAGTTTAATTTAGGATAGCAATGTGGCTAGCATGTGTCATATCCATTACGTAATGAAGAAGGAAGTCATCGATATGGTTTTAGAGAGTAAGGTCCGGTTGAGAGAGGATGCTAGAGAGGATCGAGGGATAGGCACATCAAGGTACTCCCACCAGCCCTTTTATATTGTGGTTTCTTGTTACATCATATGGTATTGTAGTATAAATTATCCATAGAGCAGAAATATGAAATCATACGTCATTGTGACAAAAATATACTGGACAAGAAATGTGAAGTATATCTAGTTGATTCATTGGATACTGAGAAGACTCTTTTATTTACAAGATTTAGAATGCAAAATTATACCATGCTGTCTGTATTTCATACTGATTTAGCCTTTTCAGATACTAAAAAAGTCAATCTCTATACTACTACTAAGAAAGTCAATCTCTATACATTTGAAATAGAATTTTATACCGGATTATTTGTTTATTATACTACATTACATGATTCTGACACCACGCAAGCCGATTGTCTGTATTTCATACTGATTTAGCCTTTTCAGATACTAAAAAAGTCAATCTCTATACTACTACTAAGAAAGTTAATCTCTATACATTTGAAATAGAATTTTATACCGGATTATTTGTTTATTATACTACATTACATGATTCTGACACCACGCAAGCCGATTTATATATTTCTTAGTTAAGTAACTGTACTGCATTATCTCTGTTAATTATGCATTAGTCGCTTTTGATACTATGATGTACCTTTTTGGTACTACATTATTTACTTCTGATACTCCAATTTGCTTTTTTCATACTACATTAGTTACTTTTGATACTGCAGTAGCTCTTTCTATACTACAAATCTATTATGAACTTTTTGTAATCCTCTTGATTAAAAAGATGTAAATTGTTTTAGAATGCTAAGAAGGAGCACAAGTGGTACTCACAATTGTTATTCTATTATTTTTTCGGTAGGTTGGCACCAATTGGACATGAGGATTATGACAATTTAGATGATCTCAATGATAATGCCATTGATATCGAGATAATAATTACATGGAGGGAGTTGATCAAAGGAGAGCATTAGCAGTTTCGCAATGCTCAATACTTTAGGGCAATTATTAAAGATTATTGCATTACACACAATCGTGACTATATCTTCAAGAAGAATGATTCTATGAAGATTATAATTAAGTGCCTAATGAAACCTTACCCTTGGCGTGTCTATGCTACTGAATCGAAAAGAGAGGGGACATTCTCCATTAAGAAGTAACCTCACGCATATATGTGACAATGGTCTTGGCACTAGAAGTCATCCTAAGGTCACATCTTCTTGGGTTGCTTAGAAAGTTAAGACAAAATTAAGATCTATGCCTCGCTACCGGCCTATCAAAATTGTAGCCGATATCCATGAAAATTATGACGTGTTGCTCAAGTACTATCAAGCATGGCACGAAAAGGAAATGACCATGTGTAAGATTCATGGTCTCGATCATCTATCGTATGATAAGCTTGAGCCTTATTGTAGAGCTCTCAAATTAGCGAACCTAGGCACCATCGCAAACTATGAGATTTTTGATGATACAAAAAGATTCCATCATGTTTTCATCAGCCTTGGAGCGTGTATCATGGGATTTCATGCTGGATGTAGGCCTATAATTTTTATGGATAGCATCCACATCAAACATAAGTACCAAGGATGCCTCTTGAGTGCCACTGCAAAAGATGCGAACAATGGTATTTTTGCCATCACCTTTGCCATCGTTTAATAAGAAAATGATGAGTACTGGTGGTGGTTTTATCGAAAGTTACGATGTGTTCTCTCCTACCTGAATGGCTCATTGATCAAGCAATACACCTTTTACTCTGACCGTCAACCTGGATGTATCAAAGCGATCGAGAACTGGTTTTCGAATTGTCACCATACTTATTGCCTACGATATTTTGTGGATAACTTTAGAAAGTAGGTGCTCACTGTTCTATAGTGCACTAGATATCTTTCATGCCCTCTAGTATTGTAGAGGAAGAATTGATATCAGAATTTAGTACTGTACAATAAACAATGGTGCACACCATTGGCACATAGAAGATGAATTTAGTACTACAACATAAGTTATTGATACGTCACTAGGTGTTCTGGATATTTTTTTATATTCATTTAGTACTGTAATGTAAGTTATTGATATGTTCTTAGCTGTTCTGGATACTTTATTGTATTCATTTAGTACTATAATGTAAGTTATTGATATGTCCTTAGGTGTTCTAGATACTTTATTGTATTCACTTAGTACTGCAATGTAAGTTATTGATATGTCCTTAGATGTTCTGGATACTTTATTGTATTTACTTAGTACTACAATGTAAATTATTGATACATCCTTAGATGTTCTGGATACTTTATTGTATTCACTTAGTACTACAAAAGAAATTATGGATACGTCTTTAGGTGTTCTGGATACTTTATTATATGTACATAGGAAATGTAACACACTATTAGCATATCAAAAGCGCATTTAATACCACAATATAAGTTTGTGATAAGTCCTTAGGGTGTTTTGAATACTTTATTGGTGCACTTAGTATTGCACGATAGAAAATGGCACGCACCATTGGCACGTGGGAGATGTTTCTAATATATGCTTACTGGTACCACTTTCAGGTGTTGACCAAATATCCAGTATTACATAAAAAATATTGGTGTGCAGTTTCAAGTCTCTCGCGTATGCTACAACACGAATGGAGTTCGAACGATACTTTCATGACATAGTCTCTAAGATGCCATTGGCCAGGGATTGGATCTTAAGTACTCAGCCTGCACAATGGGCTAATGCATTTTTTTCAAGGTTGTAGATGGGGAGTGATGGACAATAACTTGGCAGAGTCTTTTAATCGATGGATCTTAGCTGCTAGGTTCCTTCCTATCACATCTTTGGTGGACTATATAAGATCGTAAATTATGAAAATGCATCATCAGAATCATGAGCAAGGAGCAAAACGGCACGGTCATCTTTGCCCCAGGCAATAGAGGAGGCTTCAAAAGAACCATCGAAGGGCCGCACCTTAAGCCTTCATGTGGCAAGTAGAACAAGGTATGAGGTGTTAAATGGGGAAGAATGATATGCAGTTGATTTGTCGGATAGAATATGCACTTGCAAGTAATGGCAATTAGAAATGATCCCTTGCAAGCATGCTTGCGCATCCATTGAGAAAAAAGGTGACACTCTCCACTCTTATTGTGATGAATTCTTTACCGTTGAGATGCACTAATTAGCATATAGAGAAATCATCAATCCTATCCCCACGATTGAGATGCCATCTGCTGCCTTCCCAGTGCAAGTGATCAATATCATGCCACTTGTGACTGCACCGCGAACAGGCCGTCCTAAGACTAAGAGGTTTCCATCTCAAGTTGACATGTGTCCAAATAAGTGCACACGTTATCACCAAACTGACCACAATCGGCACACATGCACGAAGAGAATTAGGAGCTTGAAGCTTTTGTTTTATTCATGGATCATTTTTTGGGTTATTGATACTGTCCTTAAGTGTTCTGATACTGTGTTACTTTTGGATACTGTGTTTTTTTTCTAAAGCACTTGAGGCTTCCAAAATATATTTCCTTAATATACTGCAATGAAGGCATTTGATATTATGTTGTTACCATATTTTATAATATTATGTTGTTGCCTTATTTGATGTTATGTTGTTGCCTTATTTTATAATATTACGTTGATTTGTCTTAGTGAATTATTTATCATTTTGTATTGAGACATTTAGTTATTGCTTTATTTGCCTTATTTGTCTAATGTGGTTGATATTTTCTTTCAGTACTTCATTATCCTACAACCACGACGAGCATAATATACTGAAGAGGGGCAGGATGCGAAGAGTATACTGTTGGAAAATATGTCCCAAAAGTCAATTATCAACCTGTTGACGGTTGAGCAACCTTGTATTGTAATTGATTTGTTAACAAATAAAATATATTTTTAGTATTTTCATCATAAGTTTTCATCTTCTAATGAACTCCGTTGTTATGATGAAGTCCTTAGGACATTTAGGTTCGATAAAGAGAGAATTTATCGATTAATCTTTAAAACTGTTCACGATCAAATGATAGGCTGTTAATAAGGATGACAGCTTCTATCGAGCATAGATCGCTGTAGGCCATATAGGTTGGTTGTCCTCTTAACTAAGGAGTGTGGAGACACTGGTATGGCATACAGGTGAGATGTAAGGGTACATCATCATTGAACGTGATCAACTCTAGAGCATTCTACTGTCGAGAATGTCTCTGATGGGATATAGGTATAAGTGTCCCTTAGATCTGAGATCATCTCAGTGACTTGCAAGCAACTCATTGTACTTTGGTACTGGACTAACTGAATTTCTAATTCAGTGATGAAAGGTTTTTGGGCACAGTCAAGTACTTGCAAAGTCGGAGTGTGATCAAGATGGGATTGACCACTCCAAGAGTTGGAGAAGAATGAGTCGCTGTATTTCAATTTAGCAAAACTTTGGCCAGGATAATCCATCAGATGGATTTGATATTTTGAAATACAATGTGGACAACCTGATCAGAGTTGATAGTTGAACTCTGAAGTGTCCTATGAGCATTTTGGTCAAGGGGATGAATTATATGGAAACTATATTCGCATGGGTTCTAAGGATGTTGTTCTACACATTCGACCTATCCGACCGTCGGGTACCATTGCTAGATGGTCACTTCGACTGATAAAAAAATTTATTTCTATGCTACCGACTTAGGTTTGGACCTATGAGGTCACATACATTAGAGTTCACGATCCGATCGGATGGTTGATCAACGATTAAGAATCATTCTAGGGTTAAACGATCAATACGATTGACATTTAACCTAGTGCAAGTGTTGCAGGAGGATCGATTAGTAATTCGATTGCTAACTGGCTTAATTTGATTAAGCCAATGGGCTAAAATTAAGTCTAATTGAATATAATTTAATTAGATTTAGTTTGGACTTGATTGGATCAAGTCCAATTGATTTATTGGATAAGCCAAGTGCAAGAAAAAACTAGTCCTAGTTCAATTAGGACTTGGATCAACCTAATTTCTAATTCGATTAAAAAATTAAATTAGATTTAAATCTAATTTAATATGATTAAATTAGATTCTTAATTAGATTAAGATCTATTTTAATTGGATTGATTTGATTTGGTTTGATAAACTAAATTTGAACAAGTCATAGATTGAACCCTTGTAAGACTAGGATTCCACCTTGTGCCACCTTAGCCCCCCATGCCCACTCTCTCTCATTTTGTGCGACAAAATCTTCTCTCTCAGGCCTTCACACATGCCCAAAGCTTTTCACTCTTTCTCTCTTACATGGAATGTGGTTGTGGACCGAGTCAAAGTAGGAATTAGTTTGGATTTCAAATTCTATGAGATAGAATTTTAGAAAATCAAAACTCTTTCCTTATGGTACTGATTTTATCTAAATTTTTTTTGAAATTTTTATGATTTTTATGGCACATATTGTGTGCCCTTTGTTGGTGGTCCATGGCAGAAAAAGAACGAGGGGGCGCCCATGAGTTGGGCACCCCTTGTCTTGCCCTATTTGGATTTTTCTTGACTAGGTATTTGATCTAGATAAAGATTCTTCATATCTCATTATTTAAGATGATTTTTTTTTTGAAATTTTCATGAATTATAGAGCATTGAGAGACCTTTGGGATGTGTAAAAATTAGAGAGAAAGAGTGTTGAGACAAAGAGATATAATAGACACAAAACTAAGTGTCTGGGTTAGAGTAAAGAGAAGAAGAAGAGGGTCTTCTTCTAGGGTTGCTGAGTTCACCCCTTCCCTTCCTCCATCTGTGAGTTTTCTGAGAGTATCTCACATCTAAAACTTTTTCTCCTACTTCTCATCTTTAGAAGAGTCCAAATCAAGAAGAAGGAGGTATCTGATCGACCATCGAAGAAGGATCAGCACAGTACTAGCATACTGTGCTGATTTTCTGGATCAAAACTTTTGATCGTGATTCGTGAGCTCGTGTGGACGACTCCTAGAGGACAGACATGTGTACAGCTCGCAACATCATCCTCAAGTCCAGATCAGTAAAGTTAGAACGTCTAACTTGCAAGGTAATAGATCTGATCTATTATATTTTACATATATTAGATGTAGTACAGAAACATGTTGATATGATCAACATGTAGTTCTTGCTCTTTATATTTTAATTTTTGATTTAATATCATGTAATAATTATGTAATAAGATCTTAGATCTAGGGATTCTCTAATTTTATAAGATAAATTTTGATTTATTTTAGTCTTCTGCTGTCTGATCTTGAAAAAGTTTCAAGATCTAACCCTGAAATCCTAGATCTGGTTTCTTCAATTGGTATCAGAGCCTAGGTTGTTTATTACATGATTATTTATACATGCTTAGATTATTTCTTAGATTAGATCTAATTCATAATCTGATTGTTAAATCTAAAATTAAAATTTTTAGATCAATCATGAATTGTAGATTATCCTGCTGTAAGGTTTACCCCTTACAGTATAAAGATTGTCCTAGTTTGTGTAGATCTATCTTTAATCATAAATTTGTTAGATATGATCTAGATTAAAATTTTGATTTATTAGATTTAAAAGGTATTTAAATCTAAAATAAAATCTCTTTGTTAATAATTTTCGCGTAAAGAACCATCATATTTTTATCTGAAAAATTTATGCAGTTTAAAATTGAAATTATTTCAATTACATGAACCTGTTTAGATTAGATCTAAAGTAGTTTCATACTTATTTTACTTGTATTTTGATTATGAATCAAACATGCAACTTGGTTGGTAAGAACCATGATGTAAAAATATTTTACAAACATGAAAATTATTTTTGAATAGTCGAACCCCAACCCTCAGCCTAAAATTTAATTGAGAATTAAGAAGGTGTTTGATTAGGTTCTAGGATTGTGAATTGAAGAACCTAAGACACAAACCATGACATATTGGGTTAATGGGTTAGTGAAAATTAGGTCCATTAATTGGGTCAGACCTAAGGTTAGATTAAAGATGGACTTAATTAGAGAATTGACTAAATCTAATCAATTATTATCTTAGATTAGGTCAAAGATTCTCTAGATCAATTACAATAGTTGTAGTTGGTCAAGTCCATATCTTTAACGAGAACCAAATGGACTTGATTCTTGGCTAAGCAGTCTAGCACGAACTGTTAGGTTGATCTAATAGAAACTAATTAAACCAGTTGGTGACTAAGATAAATCAGATCGGTGGTTTTTAATTGGTAGCCCGCTTACCTGATCATTTCTGATGGTGTCTAAGGCAAGCTTTGGTAGACCATCCCACTGATCGAACTTATCTGACCTCTTGGTGAAATTATATTTTGATCGGATCACTTGACTATTCAAGCTGACCCATGTCAGTTAGGTAAATCTGTGTGACTGATTTAGGTGCTCCTAGACCAGCCCTTTTAATGGTCTCTTTTAAGCTGACTTGGTGAAGCCAATGGGAGGATCATGATAAGCTGGTTCATCTAACCTCCTTCTCTAAATCAATTAAATCTTCTAAAATTATTAGGTCCTTAAAATAAAATAGTTATTGTGATAACCCGGCCCACTGGGCTTAAAGCCACAAAGCCCATCCAGAAAAAAAAAGGGGAGAAGACTCCCGACCTCTTCTCACCGGCTCCCAATCGAAGTCGGAAAGAGCCCCCCTTCGGCTCTATTTAAGGAGGAGAATCCTCCTCTCTCCCTCTCACCGAAGATTCGAGACCCAGTCGGCGGCAATCGTCGGAAAACCACTGTGGAGCCCCATCCTTGTGCCGTCCATTTTGCTCACCGAAAAAGCCTCGCCGGCGTCAAAGGTGAGCCTCCTCCTCTTCCTCTCTTCTCCTCCTTTCTTTCCGTGCCCATGTGCACGATCGCCGGCGACTGGAGTCGTCGGATTTCTTTGAGAAAGGGATTCGATCCCTTTTGAATGTTTGGGTGCCGGTAGTCACCGTTGGCCACCAGCTTAGCCCTCCTTTTATCGTTGGGTCGCCCCTCCTCCTGCCGACGGCCGCCCCATGCCGGTTGCACCGCCGGTCGGCCAGCCAATAGGGGATTGTGAGATCCCCTGTTTCGGCCCAAAGGAAGCCCGGGAAGAAGAAAAGAAAGAGAAGAAGGAAAAGAAAAGAAAAAAAAAGAAAAGAAAAAGGAAAAAATAATAATAATAAAAAAAAATATATGTGAGAAAAAGTTTCTCTCATCTCTCTCTCTTAAGTCTTTCTCTCTCTAGAATTGGACTTTCTCTCTCTACCTTCTCTCTACATTTTTTCTCTCTAGATTTTTTTATTTTCTCTCTCTAGATCTTTTTATCTCTTTTTATGAATTTTATCTCTCTAGGGTCATTCTCTCTCTCTGATTGTATCACAGACCCTAGGATAAACTTAAGATGAAAATATGATGATCTGAGACTGCTCCGAAATTTATGTAGTAGATTGGATTTCGATCCGATCTTTATTCGAAATTGATAACATCGATCATGGTTAATCTATATTAAGTCACCCTGATATAACCTTTAATGATCTCAATCATGATTGTCACTTTTGAAGAATACGAAGATTCTCTCTCCACTTTCTCTCTCTACTTTCTCTCTCATGATCGACTTTCTCTCTCTAAGAAGATCTATGAATCCTGTATCGAGTCATGCCTTCATCTTTTAGAGGCTCATATTGACTCTAATAAAATGATCCAAAGTTGCTTTGATATCCGTGCTGTATGTCAACTTCATTTGGCCATATCAAGTATTTTTCAAACCCATTATTAAAGAACCTTATTGATTGATCTTGACCTTAATTCGATCTGTGTTTCATAATTTCTTGATCAAGTCACTTGAATCCGACTCTCAAATCAGAGATCCTAAATTGCCCTGGTATCTGGATGGTCCGACACATCCGGTCAACAATCCTCTTTTCTTATGATTTAATCTTATTATATTTATGGAATAGAAATTGATGATGATTTGATATTTTAAATAGGATTAGTTGATTCTTCTAACGATGTCTGAAGATCTAAGATGAACGAGGTAAGTAAATCTTATGCTCCTTATTTATTTTTAAATGATCATATTTTTATGCAAAGAATTGCTATTGATGAAATCATAATTTTTCATAAAATAAGGATCGGCATATGTGATATGAAAAAGCATATTTTATTATGAGCATTGATTTCATGAATATGTCTTATAAAAATAGCATGATTATGAAGCATGAATTTTATTGTTTTTCCATCTATGTATATGTATGCTTTAAGAAAAGGATATAATGATTTCAAAAGCTCTGAGATGGCTATGAATGAATCCCTTCGGGAAGGTCGACATCCGGAGCTAGCATCCACACAAAACATGGCCCTGCCAGCGGGTATAAAGTTGACACATAAATTAAGAACTCTGTCGATTAAGAAACATGGCCCTGTCACGGGTATAATAGTGATCTTAGCACGAATATCTGTAAGTAATGTTTTGAAATATGACATGAATACATGATAAAAATGATTTACGATTCATGATTGTAAAATATACATGATTTATGCATGCATGATGAGTTTATAACTTATTTTGTTATATGCTCTATGAAATACTTTATTTTGTATTATATGTTATTTTTTAAATATTAAATTATCATGAAAAAACTTATGTTTGATCCGATAAGGAAGTGCAAGTTCTACTTACTACGCTAGTGTAGCTCATATTCTTTTTGTTTGAACACAGAAATAAGGTTAGGATCGGCAAAAAGAATCAAAGCTTGAAGATCGGCATAGCAAGCTTAAAAATTTGACAGCAGAAGTTTAATTTATTTTATAATCATGGATTTGTAGTTATTTATGAATGTTGAGATTCGGGTTAGTATTTGCTTTTGAATTTAGATGCTCTGAACCAATATTGGTTCAATTATTTGATGAATAATAGAATTGAATCTTTTTATTTGATGGATTTTAGATGATTATGATAGATTGGCTTCGTGTTATCGTGGGCTCCATCCCTCGGTATCATGGCTGTGTTATATCCCAAATTTGGGGCATGATATTTTATGGTATCAGAACTTAGGTTATAATTATTGGGGATTATGATATAAATGATATAAATGATTAGGATATGATAGAATAATATCAGAGCTTAGGTTTAAGATCACTGAGATTATGAAGTGATATTAAAACTTTATGTATGATCAATGGGATGTGACAGAGTGGAGTATAATGGATAATATCAGAGCTTAAGATTATGATCATTAAGAACGTGATAGAATGATATAAAGTTTAGATTATGATCACTAGAGAATATGACTTAAGTGATATTTGAGCTTAAGATTATCATTATTCGAGATTGTGACTTTAGTGATATTTGAACTTGAAGCTAAGATCATGAGGAACATGATAGATATAAAAGAAAGGTTCAATAATTTGATTTCGAATCAATAGGTATTATGATGAACTTTATGCATAAGTGGCATATGACGTCTATAATAGAATTGACGAGTTATATTTTAGATTTCAATTAGCAAGGTTAACCTGAGTACGAGAAGTGCTGACCCTAGAATGAAGTGGGAGGTATTGATATTTTATATTGGGTATATTCGATGACATTGGAATGCTAAACCTATATGGATAAAGGATATGATAACTTTGCTGATTTTGATGTTAATTTTTTTGTAAAGAAAAGTTGGTTTGAAAGTTGTCTAAATGATTATAAGATAAATCGAAGGTTAACTCAAATTAATTCTAGATATATTGGATTCTTGAGGAGTGGTGAAGCTTATGTAATAAGTTCAAACATAGAAGGTGGATGAAGATTTAATTTTGATGTGCTATGCCTAAGAGATAGTAATAACAAGAAAATCTTAAATTTTACTCTAAATTGTATATGAAATCTGAAAGTTGAATCTATCTTTGGTTGATTTAATATACAAAGATATTTTTATTTTTGATAGACTTAGATAATTTGGTAAGTTGAGATCAGAGTGCGCAGCAAAAGCATGATGGTCTGAATTGATTAGAAATATTAATCCTTTAAATCAAAAGATATTATGAAATACGTTAGTTGTAAATAAGGAAGGATTTTACTGATAATAAATGGATGCTAGAGAGAAAATCTATCTGATCAAGGAAAGACTCAAAGCAGCATAGGATAGATAGAAGAGTTGGGCAGATAGAAAAAGAAGAGAATTAAAATTTTACTTCGATAATCATATTTTTCTAAAAGTATCACCTACAAAAAGTGTCATGAGATTTGGGAGACATGACAAGCTGAGTCCGCGATATATTAGACTTTTGAAATTTTGAGTCGAGTAGGAGATGTTGCTTACGAACTAGCTTTTCTATCAGATTTATTCTAAGTGCACAATGTCTTTCATGTTTCACTACTAAAAAAAAAATTTTTTTTTTATCGGATCCAAATAACGTGATAAAGTATGAGCCATTGCAAGTTCATAAAGACTTAACCTATGAAGAATTTTTTCTTCAAATTATTGATCAAAAAGAGCAAGTTCTAAGATGGCGCATCATTCCGTATGTGAAGATTCATTGGAGTGCTCATGAAGAGAGAGAGGCTACATGGGAGCTTGAAGATGATATGAAGATGAGATATCCACACTTATTTGAAAATGAAGATATGTTAAATTTTGAGGACGAAATTTTTTTAGGGGGGTAGAATGTGATAACTCGGCCCACTGGGCCTAAAGCCACAAAGCCCATCCAGAAAAAAAAAAGGAGAGAAGACTCCCAAAGGGAGTCTTCTTCCTCCTCTCACCGGCTCCCAATCGGAGTCGAAAAGAGCCCCCCCTCCGGCTCTATTTAAGGAGGAGAATCCTCCTCTCTCCCTCTCATCAAAGATTCGAGACCCAGTCGGCGGTAATCGTCGAAAAACCACTGCGGAGCCCCGTTATTGTGCCATCCATTTTGCTCACCGAAAAAGCCTCACCGGCGTTGAAGGTGAGCCTCCTCCTCTTCCTCTCTTCACCTCCTTTCTCTCCGTGCCCGTGTGCACGATCGCCGGCGACTGGAGTCGTCGGATTTCTTTGAGAAAGAGATTCGGTCCCTTTTGAATGTTTGGGTGCCGGTGGTCACCGCCGGCCACCAGCTTAGCCCTCCTCTTGCCGTTGGGTCACCCCTCCTCCTGCCGACGGCCGCCCCATGTCGGTTGCAGCGTCGGCTGGCCAGCCAATAGGAGATTGTGAGATCTCCTGTTTCGACCCAGAGGAAGCCCGGGAAGAAGAAAAGAAAGAGAAGAAGGAAAAGAAAAGAAAAAAAAAGGAAAAAAGAGAAAAGAAAAATAAATAATAAAATAATAATAAAAAAATATATGTGAGAGAAAGTTTCTCTCATCTCTCTCTTAAGTCTTTCTCTCTCTAAAATTGATCTTTCTCTCTCTAAAATTGGACTTTCTCTCTACATTTTCTCTCTCTAGATTTTCTTCCTATTTTCTCTCTTTAGACCTTTTTATCTCTTTTTATGGATTTTATCTCTCTAGGATCATTCTCTCTCTGATTGTATCACAGACCCTAGGATAAACTTGAGATGAAAATATGATGATCTGAGACTGCTTCGAAATTTGTGTAGTAGATTGGATCTCGATCCGATCTTTATTCGAAATTGATAATATCGATCATGGTTAATCCATATTAAGTCACCCTGATATAACCTTTAATTATCTCAATCATGATTGCCACTTTTGAAGGATACGAAGATTCTCTCTCCACTTTCTCTCTCTACTTTCTCTCTCATGATCGACTTTCTCTCTCTAAGAAGATCTATGAATCCTGTATCGAGTCATGCCTTTATCTTTTAGAGGCTCATATTGACTCTAATAAGATGATCCAAAGTTGCTTTGATATCCGTGCTGTATGTCAACTTCATTTGGCCATATCAAGTATTTTTCAAACTCATTATTAAAGAACCTTATTGATTGATCTTGATCTTAATTCGATCTGTGCTTCATAATTTCTTGATCAAGTCACTTGAATCTGACCCTCAGATCAGAGATCCTAAATTGTCCTGGTATCTGGATAGTCCGATACATCCGATCAACAGTCCTCTTTCCTTATGATTTAATCTTATTATATTTATGAAATAGAAATTGATGATGATTTGATATTTTAAATAGGATTAGTTGATTCTTCTAACGATGTCTGAAGATTTAAGATGAATAAGGTAAGTAGATCTTATGCTCCTTATTTATTTTTAAATGATCATATTTTTATGCAAAGAATTGTTATTGATGAAATCATAATTTTTCATAAAATAAGGATCAACATATGTGATATGAAAAAGCATGTTTTATTATGAGCATTGATTTCATGAATATGTCTTATGAAAATAGCATGATTATGAAGCATGAATTTCATTATTTTTCCATCTATGTATATGTATGCTTTAAGAAAAGGATATAATGATTTCAAAAGCTCTCAGATGGCTATGAATGAATCTCTTCGGGCAGGTCGAAATCCGGAGCTAGCATCCACACGAAACATGGCCTTGCCAGCGGATATAAAGTTGGCATATGAATTAAGAACTCTGTCGATTAAGAAACATGGCCCTGTCACGGGTATAATAGTGATCTTAGCACGAATATCTGTGAGCAATATTTTGAAACATGACATGAATATATGATGAAAATGATTTATGATTCATGATTGTGAAATATACATGATTTATGCATGCATGATGAGTTTATAACTTGTTTTGTTATATGCTCTATGAAATACTTTATTTTGTATTATCTGTTATTTTTTAAATATTATATTATCATAAAAAAACTTATGTTTGATCCGATAAGGAAGTGCAAGTTCTACTTACTGGGCTAGTGTAGCTCATATTCTTTTTATTTTTTTTTATTTGAACAGAGAAATAAGGTTAGGATCGGTAAAAAGAATCCAAGCTTGAAGATCAGCATAGCAAGCTTGAAAATTTAGCAGCAGAAGTTTAATTTATTTTATAATCATGGATTTGTAGTTATTTATGAATGTTAAGATTCAGATTGGTATTTGCTTTTGGATTTAGATGCTCTGAACCAATATTGGTTCGATTATTTGATGAATAATAGAATTGAATCTTTTTATTTGATCGATTTTAGATGATTATGATGGATTGGCTTCGTGTTATCGTGGGCTCCATCCCTCGGTAGCATGACCGTGTTATATCCCGAATTTGGGGCATGACAGTTATGGTGATAACTAGATCATAGCCTCCTATTAAGTGGATGATAATGGATCCATCAGTTGGATAATTATTGAAGGCCCAAAGGCCTGGTGCTTATCTGCTGATGGAATTGTCATTCATAATATGGTTTTTTGACTGTATCTTTTTAAATGGTGGTTAGGTTAGCCAACCAAAGTTGGGCCTAATCATTCACTGGCTAGATGGGCCAAGTATGGTCATGTTAATGGTTGGACCTAACCAGACCTTTTCAGTGGAGGTCAGAGCCTATTGATTAGGGACTGGGGCAAAATTAAAATTACTAAAAATTATTTAGAGAAATAATTGGTTATGAACCTACCCTTAGATGTACATGGGTTGGCCAACCAAAGTTAAGCTTGTGTGCAGTTTAAATGGATTCTAGTACCCACTAAGAAATTAGGATAATTCCTCGAATTGGAGGTAGAGGCTACCAATTCGAATAAAATAGTGGAAGAAACATTTTGATTAAAGTCCAAATCTTTAGGTTTAATGAATCAATTATTAATTAGGTTATGATTTTTTTTTGTGCAGATATGGCCACTTTCCTATCGCTCCAATCATTGTTGGACAATAAAATTTTGGTGGGACCCAACTTCGGTAGCTGGTACCGAAAGTTGAAGATAGTCCTAGAGCATGAACGGATCCTATATGTGATAACGGATCCTGCACCTAAGGAGCCAGCTGCCAATGCACGTAGAACAGTCAGAGACACTTACCAAAAGTGGCTCAGTGATCGGACCATATTGCACTACATCATGCTGGCTGCCATAAGCAACGAGTTCAGTCGCAGATTTGAGACGGCTCAGCCAAAGGACATGCTTCAAGTATTGGAGGATGCCTTTGGCACTCCCAATGATGTGGAGAGGCACAAGATTAGTTGTGCCATCTTCAGCGTCAAAATATGGGATGGTGCCTCTGTCACTGATCATGTATTATACATGATCGAGCTGATGGAGCGTTTGAGCAAGCTCGGCTTTCCCTTGCATGAGCAGCTTGAGAAAGATGCAATACTGAACTCGCTGCCTAAGTCTTATCTTTCATTCCTCACTCATTATAGAATGATAAAGCCTGAAGTAAACTACTACGGGTTACTGGGGTTGCTTCAGAACTTTGAGAAGGATTACCAACTCCACAAGGAGTCGGTGAACTTAGTGGGAGATTCGTCTTCTGGTTCTCGACCCTTTGAGAAAGGGAAGAAGAACAAGAAGAAGAAAGTGGAGAATGTGCAAGTTTAGGCTAGGACATCAGTACAGGGCCAGACCAGAAGGATCAAGCCCGATAAGAGTCAAGCTGAATGCTTCTTTTGCAAGAAGCGGAGGCACTGAAAGAGGAACTATCCTCAGTACATTGTCTCTCTGGATCCGAACAGGCAGAGAAAGAAGCAAGCTGTTGCTGGACAAGGTATTTATATGATAACTCCTTGCAATTTCTTTATTTGTGATATAACTGACTGGGTATTGGATATCGATAGCCCTTACCATATTTGCAATTCGTTGCAGGGGTTGCAGGTCAGTAGGAGATTCAAGCAAGGCGAGAGGTTCCTGAACGTTGGAAATGAAAGTCCAGTTTCAGTTCTAGCATTAAAAATTTTGAAACTTGTATTTGAGTCCCATATCGTTGTTCTTAATGATTGTCATTTCTGTCTCAATTTTTTTTAAATATTATTTCTGTAGGCCTTCTGGCAAAAAATGATTATGAAATTTCAATAAAGAAACAAGTTTGTAATATCATTATGAATGGTGTTACTATTTTTTATGGACATTTAAACAATGGTGTGTATATGTTATCACAACCTGCTAATGTAGTCTATTCTATTAACAAGCACCCTATATTAGATAATGTATCAGATATCTACCTATGGCACTGTAGGCTAGGTCATATAAACAAGAACAGGATAAACAGGTTGACTCAAGAGAGAATCTCCGAAGTTAGTGATTGTGAATCATTTCCAACCTGTGAGTCCTGTCTTCTTGATAAAATGATCAAGTCATCTTTTACAGAAAAAGATGAGAGAGCTACTGAGCTCTTGGGCCTAGTACATACTGATGTATGCAGACCCATGAGCACAAGTGCTAGAGGTGGATATTTCTACTTCATCACTTTCATGGATGATCTATCCAAATATGAATATGTCTATCTGATGAAACATAAGTCAGATTTATTTGAAATGTTCAAACGATTCCAAAGTGAAGTAGAAAAATAAAATAGAAAGAGTATTAAAATTCTTCGGTCTGATCAAAGAGGAGAATACCTTTCTGATGAGTTTTTCACATATCTAGGAGAGAATGGAATTCTCTCCCAATGGATTCTTCCAAGAACACCACAGCATAATGGTGTGTCTAAAAGAAGAAATCAGACTCTGTTAGACATGGTCCGATCCATGATAGATTTTACTAGCTTGTCGATATCCTTCTGGGGATATGCACTCGAATCGATCTGTTATCTGTTAAATAGAATTTCAAGTAAATCTGTACTTAAGACTCCATATGAGATATGGACAGGGCGTAAGCCAGCACTTTCACACCTTAGGGTCTGGGGGTGCCCGACCTATGTCAAACAGTTAGTTACAGATAAGCTTGGACCTAGGTCTGACAAATGCACATTCATAGGGTACCCCAATGAGACCAAAGGATATTTTTTCTATCATGCTGATGAACAAAAGGTGCTCGTCAGCCTTAAGACAATCTTTTTAGAAAAGGAGTTCCTTGGTGAAGGAACCGTTGCCTCTAAGGTTGAACTTGATGAAGTTCAACAGGTAGAAGGACTGACATCAATAGCTGAATCTGAGTCGGATTTGATTAGATCAGATCCAGAGCTCAATGTACCTGCACCATTAAGGTGATTCGATAGAGTACCGTATCAGTCGGACAGATACTACGATTTCTTGATCCGAGACGGTAATCCCATCGAACTCGATGAGAATGATGAGGATCACCTATATGGATGCAATATAGAGATCTGATTCTGAAAAATACCTTGAAGCCATGAAATCTGAAATAGAGTCCATGAAGGTCATGATGTATGGACATTGATTGACCCACCTGAAGGGGTTAAACCCATTGGATGTAAATGGGTCTTCAAAAGGAAGAGGGGTGCAGACGGAAAGGTAGAGACCTATAAAGCCCATCTGGTTGCGAAGAGACATCGTCAACATTATGGTATTGACTATAACGAGACGTTCTTCCCTGTGGCAATGCTCAAATCTATTTGGATAATGCTTGCAATAGCTGTCCATCTGGATTATGAGATCTAGCAGATGGATGTAAAGATAGCTTTTCTGAATGGAGAGCTGACCGAAGAGGTGTATATGATACAATCTGAGGGGTTTACATCCATAGATGAGTCCAAAGTGTGCAAGCTTCAGAGATCCATTTATAGATTGAAGCAGACTTCTCGAAGTTGGAACATGCGTATTGATAAGGTGATCAAAACGTATGGCTTCGTTAAGAACGGAGAAGAGCCCTGCATCTATAAATAGGCAAATGATCCAATTATGGTATTTCTTGTCTTGTATGTGGATGACATTCTCTTAATCAGGAATGACATCTCCGCACTACAGGGAATAAAAGTTTAGTTGTCATCACAGTTCTCCATGAAGAACTTGGGTGAAGCATCCTACATCCTAGGGATGAAGATCTATAGGGATAGATCTAAAAGGATGCTTAGGTTATCCCAGTCTACATAGACACTGTGCTGAAGAGGTTCATCATGGAGAATTTCAAGAAGGGCTATCTACTGATAGGCCATAAAATTTCTCTCTCTAAGAAGGATTGTCCGATAACTTTTGAAGAAAGAGAGCGTATGAGTAGAGTCCCATATGCTTCGATCGTGGGATCTATCATATATGCCATGATATGTACAAGGCCAGATGTGGCATAATTACTAGGAGTAGTGAGTAGATACCAATCTGATCCTGGAGAAAATCATTAGAAAATGGTTAAAGCCATCCTTAAGTATTTGAGAAATACTAAGGATCAATGGTTAGTTTATGGCGAGTCAGATCTGAAACTTGTGGGGTTCACAGACTGCAGCTTTCAATCTGACCATGATGACAGCAGAAGCATGTCGAGTTATATCTTTACTCTGAATGGTGGAGCCATCTATTGGAAGATTTTCAAGAGCATACTGTGGTAGACTCTGTTTGTGAGGTAGAGTACATCGCAACATCGGATGCCGCGAAGGATGCTGTGTGGCTGAGAAAATTCATCATCGAGCTCGGAATAGCACCCTCCCTCGATGGTCCGATCTTGCTCTACTGCGACAGCACTGGTGCTATAGCTCAAGCGAAGGAACCCAAAGCACACCAGCGGACGAAGCATATTTTGTGCCGCTTTCACCTGATCCAGGAGATCATGGATAGAGGTGACGTCGACCTTCAGAAGATCGACGGAAAGGAGAACCTGACGACCCCTTCACTAAAGCCCTGGATAAAGAGTTCGACAACCACAAGTCGAAGATGGGTATTAGATACTGTGCCGAGTGGCTTTAGGACAAGTGAGAGTTGTTGAAAAATATGTCTCAAAAGCCAATCATCAACCTGTTGATGGTTGAGCAACCTTGTATTGTAATTGATTTGTTAATAAATAAAATATATTTTTGGTATTTTCATCATAAGTTTTCATCTTCTAATAAACTCCGTTGTTGTGATAAAGTCCTTAGGACTATTTAGGTTCGATAAAGAAGAATTTATCGATTAGTCTTAAAACTGTTCACGACCAAATGATAGGCTGTTAATAAGGACGACAGCTTCTATCGAGCATAGGTCGCTGTAGGCCATATGGGTTGTTGTCCTTTAACCAAGGAGTGTGGAGACACTGGTATGGCATACAGGTGAGATGTAAGGGTACATCATCATTGAACGTGATCAACTCAGAGCATTCTGCTGTCGAGAATATCTCTGATGGGATATAGGTATAAGTGTCCCTTAGATCTGAGATCGCCTCAGTGACTTGCAAGCAACTCACTGTGCTTTGGT